>NW_019213013.1:44661-231857 GCF_002532875.2 Varroa jacobsoni
ATATACTCACACATATATCGTTTGAAAACAAAAAAAAAACCTAAAACCAACCGAATTACTTACATCTGTTTGATGATGAAAATCAACCGCCTTAGAACTTGTACATACAAATGTATTTTGTGATTAGGATCAAAAAAATATTGCGTAGTAATCATACCTTGTTACCGGTTGAGTGTGGTAATCGTATAGATTTTTAATTTAATAAAGAAGCAAATTTGATTTTCATCATTATTTAGTTCCGGTGTACTAAATTTTCTATTAGTTGGCGGTCGGTGTTAGACGAACAGTCCAATTCAGTTTGATAATAAATTAGCCTGCATTGTTAAAGTAAGGCAGTGAATTTCAAATATGAAAGAAAGTATTGATTAACACCGGTTGAAAGTTATGCGGTTCATCGTGATTATGTCGTAATTATGGGCATAAATGCAATAACGAGAACAAAACAAAGTTGGAGAAAGTACTCTCTACATCACGTGTTAACTGCTTCGTTATTCTGCTGTTAAAAAGCTAGGAAATTTGAAAAGATGGAAAAGGAGTCACGAAAATTATAACTGTAGATGTTTCTTTGTATTACCCATTCAAACGCCATATGTACGTTACTGTGCTTGTCTGACGACATTAATGTGATATTTTAGTTAGAAATTAACATCATAGGGTTGCGCTTTGCAATCTTTAGCTTACCCATCTCTGAACGTCTCATACAATGCGAAGTTGCTGAGTCATCGATCTCACAGGCTTCCTATTGGGGGTGCTCCGCTTCTCGTGCCTGCATTGGCCGTTTTTCTCGGGGCTTTCAGGTAAGCTCACCGGCCAGGCCACCGTCCTTGCTATCAGCATTATCATCAACAACATCCACGACGTCTGTGATGTCAGGGATTGTGAGTGACGGGCTATCAGTCGGCAGCCGAAGCGGAGACGAAGAGTACGTTCCGGACGAGAGTATGCGTCGACTGCTACATAATCTCGAGTTATCCTTCCAGGCCGTGTAAGTATTCAATATGTTATAAACATCACTTTACACTCATTTACTTTCATTGCGAATACTTCATTCGCAGATTCTACTGCTAAATTCTGTTGTTGCTGCGTGCAAACATAGCGGAAAATAGGACTCCCGTTAGGCTGCCCTACCAAAACACGGTGTACGTTTTAAACCGTGAGAATCAACGTTATGGGATCACCGGTTTGTAAAAC
This sequence comes from Varroa jacobsoni, assembly GCF_002532875.2. Taxonomy (NCBI): domain Eukaryota; kingdom Metazoa; phylum Arthropoda; class Arachnida; order Mesostigmata; family Varroidae; genus Varroa; species Varroa jacobsoni. The sequence continues at coordinate 45,853 of NW_019213013.1, forward strand.
AAATGAATGTATCTATACATGTAGGGAATAAATTTATAAGCCACTAAATATGCCTTACTGAAATTCAGATTTTTTGAGCTACAGCTTATGAATCTTCAATCGAAATACCGAGACAGACATGTTTAGGCTCAAGCAAGCAAAAGTACTTTCTATTATCTGAATGTATCGAGTGAAACGGCTAAAATGTTACTAGTGCGACTATGTTAATTGCAGTAATTATAAAAAAAAATAGTCAACCGCACACATCAGTGCCTCTCGTGGCAATTTTCAGATTTTTGTATGAGATCACAGGTTGTGGCTTTGCTCGTACTTCCAATAATCCTGAAATGAGCAGCGAGCACGCAGTAATAAGCAATTTCTGCGCCATTTAATTATTATGCTCTTGGAGGTTAGTAAGCGACAGAGAAGTTCTAGCGCGTTGTCCCGATAACACGGATACGTAATGAATGGAGTCAGTCAAATTATTTTCTGTTATTATTTATGTCCTGCATAAATTGCTATTCTCAGCCGAAAGTAATTATTTTGTTTTCATATTTGTAGATCACAGGCACAAAAAGCAAGCTCACAAAAGGACTCAGGGTATATGCCAGGATTGTTTGGCGTTTCTAGGAGTCCGACGATAGAGTCAACTTGCCTTGGAGGCAGTCTTGGCAGTGGGCTTCTGTCTCCGTACGGTTCTCTGCCATATCACAGTGTCGACTCGAACATGGGAAACAGTTCGTATGCAATGATGCAGCGGCAAACCCCTGGATACGGAACGCATATTCAGGGAGGGGGCTCTACACAGTCGCAACATCAACAACACAGCCATGCACAGCCCCAGTCATATCAACAGCATCAGCCAAACTCCTTATACGATTTCTTCCATAATCAATCGTCGGCGATGCCACAGCAAACGGTGGGTCCAGCAACGCACTCAATCTCGTCAGTACCATCGCCGCATTCAATGTACGAGAATGTGCCGCCGCAAAATGCTTCACCATCGCATCATTATACGCAACAGCAGGAGCAAAAGCAGCCACAACTGCAGCAGCAGCAAAATCGCTATCCGACGTCGCCGCCAGGAAGTAAGAGAAAAATTTTGTTTCAGAAAGGGTTCTTTGATTTATTTTTTCTTAGACTAGCTGCTTAGGTAGGTACACTCTAATTATTGAGTGAAATTGCATATTGAAATGTGCGTGTTATTATTATTATTGTCATTATTATTAGATTATCATCGAGTTGTGTCGAGTTCATACAGTCTAACTGCTAAATTTTTTACACATTAGTTGATCAACGATGGGGCGGATATTATATGGGTATGGCCGGCGATAGCGTTTGGTCCCCGCCTGTCTGCGGACCACCGACGCCGTCCACTCATCACGTGACTTCCCCGCCGCCAGGCTTCGTCAACGGAAGGGATACACCGCATTTCGAAGACGTACTCAACCAACAGCAGCAATACTTGGCCCACCTGAATCTCGACCGTCCGACTGCTGCACTTTGGCCGAGCGGTCAGAGTGCTTGGGGAACCTCTGACAGCTACTACGATGATCACTCCTAAATAACGGAACTATTGATGACAGAAAGAGTAACATCCATAGGGTGCTATACAATTATGGGGTTGCCCAAGATGCATCTTTAATCTAATTCAATTATAGGTCCACCTTGGATAGAAAACTCGCAAAGAGACAGGGCATACATAAAGCTTCAGGCACTCAGCAACCGAATCATGACTAGTATTGCCCTAGATGATAGGTTATCTAAAAGTCGGGTTAGCGAATAGTAGTAAGGTAATAGTGGGGTGTGCATCTTTCGTGATTGTATATGAAAGAGCAAGGTGGAATTTATGTAGGAAAAAACTAGGGTAAACATGGGACGAAGTGGCTGCCTAAATGAACAGGTGGCATTTGACGTGAGTGACAATGGCCCAACACACAATTTTGCCGTTGGTCGCTTTATGGAAAAGGCATGTGCTAGACACAATTGATGGTGAAATGGGACAATACGTTGATTGGGTAATGGAAACTTTTAGTCTACGTGACAGTGCCCCATTTTATGTCGTGGCCCTTTTATCAGCTTTGCAATCGTTATCGTATATTTCATTTATTTTTGATTCTCCTACTACGGCTTACTAAGTACATTTCATTCCTGACTTTACTTTGTTTTTTTTTTAAATTTTGAGTTTGTGTAACAACGATGCAAATATAACACCAGAGTGCTGCCGTATCATCAGCATGCATCAGTTAAACAAGAAATAAAAATTAAGCAAGAGATGGAGAGACAATGATTGTGCATATAAACGGGACACTAAACGGCCAGCAAATTTAAAGGAAATATACGTTTAAGAAATAGATGCGCACTTGACGAAAGAAAACCATGTATATATTTACACCAGTCAGTTCAATATAATTATTATTATACAGTATTCTCTTTAATTCGCAGCGGGTTTGGCCTCTCTATGCTGTATGAAGATTTTCTTTAATATTTGTGTATTTAGAAAAGTCATGTTATTTTTGTTCCAATGACAGTCGTGACCGTCTTTAAGTATGTTCGTGTATGATATGTATCCAAATTGCAGCATCATTATACCGGTTGCGCAGTGTAAAAAACAACACAAACTAAAAAAAATTCGAGGTCTTTAACCTCTCATTAAAAAGGTATTCCTTTGTCGATTTCAAGAGTACTCCTTGCACACTCGAAACGTTCTGACCTTTATCTCCAACCGATTGGTGGCGTTATCAAATCATTCACAACTTCACTCATTTTCAATTGAGCAAATGATTGACCTGTAAAGCTTTCATATTACTGCGGAATGACTAACCCAATCATGCAAATGCACTGCGAGGTTGCTTACAATTTGCCGTGGGAAACAATCCTAGAATTAGCTATGTTGTTTTTTCTTGATATTTTGTGAGGCGTTGTACTAAATAATCATTAACTTTCTCCCTCGGCTTTAGGTTATAGCAATAATCGCCAATGCACCCCTACTTAAATTCATTTAATGCTGCTTTAGTTGGAAACAGACCAAGTCTATTAAAAAGAGATCTGACTAAAGGCCGTTGTCGGAAAAGCTGTGATACCATCACACTATAGAGTCTTACTATAAGCAACGAAAAGTCGAACTTTCATGTTCGTTCGTTTACAGGGGCTTGATAAAGGTAGGAGGGTTTTTGAGACTCGAAATGAAAGTGTAGAAGGCTTTGTGCAGACGACATTGCTTAAACGGTCTACACAGGCTTTGAAAACAAAATCAATAATAAGGAGCACGTGACGGCTGAGAGACAGCGTTCGCGGAAAGCGAATTAATTGAGCGTTAATAAATAGCTCCAGGGGGGCACAAAGAAAGGGTTTCTATGGGTGGCACTAAAATAAAATATAGAAGCAGAAAAAATGCAAAGCAAGCAACAAGTCGTGTTTATTGTTGCTGTTATCTGTACGGACGCAAACAAGTAACATACTCAGTAGAATCCTGAGCAATGGCACTGTTGTAAATCCTTTGTGCGTATAATTCTACAATGAATTATACGCAAATTATTGTCGAAATGCACGCCAAACGTAGGGACTAAATGCATAGAGCATTATCAACAGCTATATGAAAAAAAGACATTAGATAAATAGATAAATCATGTTTTCATTTAGACATACGTGTGGTAGGACGGTTGTTGATCTAAAAAAAATATTTGTAACGCCATCCTGTTTGAATAGAAGAGTGCATGATTAAAAGAACAAAGATGCTTTACTATTGAAGCAACAAGTAAATTATTGTGAAGGTAAATTAAATTTAATGCCATACTGACAATGTATGTAGAAGATGGCATTCGAATGTACAGATCTACAATAAAACTGAAAACCTGATTATTTAAGGATGTTTACATCTGATGTCCTGTTTACTGAAGTTTTTCTTTTAGGGTTTCACATCACCGATATCCGTTTAGCATTAGTTCCGTTATGCAAAATCATATAGGATTAATATACAAGAACTATATTAGTCTATATTTCATAAAAAGATGTGTACGTACAGCGTAATTATCAACTTATTTTTCCGCATTTTTTCACACAGTAAGATTAAGGCAAAAATGTGAAGCTTCTTTGGTTACAAAGGCTGTCAATCGCACCTTCTGGCGCATATCATTTTTTTCAAGGCTCTCAGAAATTCTGAATCATTTTCTCCTTTATAGAGAAATGGTCTGAAACTTTTTCTACTAAACCGACCAAGCAAAATCCCCTTCTAATTAACAATTATATATTTTACATTTAATCATATATTTTATATAAACATTTTTTATTATATATTATGTAAGATTTTTACCAATCAATTTTACGAGCTGTTTTTGGTATTATTGGTCAAGGGGCTACTATTAATCTTATTGAAATGCACTCAACAGCTTTCAATGCAGCTGCATCCTATAATCCAAAAGCCATAAATAAAGCTTTGCCTGTGTTATTTACTTTTTTTACTCATTTTTAGCTTCTTTTTTCTTTTTGCCGTTATTCGCATCCCGAAGTACTTTTCTATAATGATTTTCATATTTGAATATTTGATGATGATGATTTTTTTGGCGAAGCCACCAGAATATTGGAAATATGGTGCTTGTATCAACGCCATGAGTCAACCTCATTTCAGAAAAAGAAAACTGAAAAGTGTTCTTTCTACAACAATGTTCTCAGCTACTGAATTAACAAGTTAGTTTGACCACAGATGCACATACATTTTATACACAGAGCAAATATTTTAGGACCAGTAGCAACTGACCGCATCTATCTGAAGTCCCAGGAGTAGTATTCATTTATGACAAAAGGTGTGTTCCAAATAATGGTAGGATTTAATCGAGGTACCAAAGTGCCGATAGTGACAATTGATAATACAAGAAGGAAACGTCGTACTGTAACAAGTTTTTTGCGAATGTTCAGTCGTTAGGCATTCATCTTGCCGTACATTTCTTAATACCGTTTTGCGCTTATGGTATTTGCTGTATTGTAGCTTACTCATATTCTCATTTACAGGAAATAGATACTCACGGCTTTTTGCCTAGACCCATGTAAAAACTACTTCATTAATGATGTAGCCCTGCGGGCTTCAAAAGCAGAAAATTACATAAACATATGCTGGTATACGACTGGAAGTCACCGTTCAAGTTTTATTTTCACTCATTCTCTCGATTGTCCTATTGACTTTTTACTGACTCTCCCGTGGTGGAACAGCGTGTTACCAATATGGCGGGATATCTCAGCTACCAAGCTCACGAAGCATGATCGTCCACACGCTGCGAGGCCATCACATGTCGTAGAGTTTGATTTATTCAAAGGGTAGACGGACTCAGAGGGTGCTAAGCTTGAGTGAGGCCTGTTCGTTTCGTACTGGGAGCCAGCCATCTAATGGAAGGCCTAACGGTGATACCCGACGTAAAACCCGAAACGTAGAGAGGGCTTGAGATGGTAAAACGATGCAAATAAATCATGATAATTAAAAATAGTTAAATTAGATAGTGGGATTAAGGCTAAGCGACATTTTGCACTGTAGTGAGTATCAAAGCAATCGTAACTATTATATATATATATATATATATATATATATATATATATATATATATATGTTACCTTGTCGAAAAAAGTAGATAAAATATAGATATTTTATCTTTTTTTTTTCAACAAGATAACAATTTTTTCCAACAAAAAGCATTCAGAAGCTGATTAGACACTATAAGCATTGTGGGCCATTGGCGTGCGATTGCTACGACTAAGTAAGTTAGATTTTCTTGGGCTACTCTGATTATTCCATGCAGGTAGTGCTTTTTCTTTACCAAGCGAGATATCGAAGACGCAGAATGATTCTATCTGCTGCTGTTTACCTGAGACATCGTTTCGAAGCTCTATATTTTTCGACACTGGAATTTGCAATCTAGAATGTAATAAGTGTCACCTACACCTCAAAGGAAATTTTTAGCTGAAAAGAGCTAGATTATTACACCGCAAGCTGGCCAAGTTGCTCACTATCAATGTGGTTGTGGAAAAAAGACGCGAAGGGCTATCAGGAACGTACAGCTTTATATTTTTGTAATGCAGTCGCACTCACTGTGATATTTCGGTCAGCTCCCTTCTAAATGACTCGTGACAGCGAAATTGAGCTAAATACACTAGAACATAGGAACGTCACTAGCGGTGTTTGGCTTCTCATGATATACGCATGCGATTTCTTCAAACTAGTACGGTTCAGCTTTAACGCTTAGATCGAGCGCATTCCTAACCTGAATAAACCTTAAAGCACGATACCATACTATAAAAAAAAATATTCCAACCTATTACGCTTACTGTGGACAGTAATTTTACACTTTACAGCATTTTCATCATTTCAATATTATGAAGCATGTAAAAATTCCTAAGACTTGCCTCAAATGGCAATAAATTGCGACAAGAATGTCTGTCGCTATAACGTATGGCTTAGATTTATATTTTGTGGGGAATGGTATTCTCTATGAGAAAGCTCTGTTTCCTATTTGAGTATAATGTTATAGCTCATTTTCTAACGACATTATTCGCCATCGACGTTTTGTCTAGGGGAGAGTCACTTTTCAATCTCTCAGGGGCAGCCTGCACCGAACATCTCATTTCTGTCTTTCAGTACGAAAATCTTAGTCGATTCATTCGACGTTTTTTATGCTTGCAACCATGATTGCTTAGTTGTGCTGCTCGCATATCACAACCAGGATGGCAGGGTGCAAACACGTGCAGACATTTGTTTTGCGTACGCTTTAAGAACGCGTTCACCGCTGTTTTCGGTTGAAGGTTTTCTCCGTATACTTCTCGTACACACATCATTCGTGCAAGGGCTGGCATGCATCTGTGTTTGGGTGGCTAAACCATTCTAACAACTGTAATTGCCGAGGTGGTTTATGCAGTTCGCGCCCAGCGAAAGTGGGTTGGAATTATTTTCGTGAATGTGCAATGGACTGGAATCCAAATGATAATGGGCAACCCTCTAAAATTATCAATGGGACTGATCAAACGTCCACGTCAGTGTTTTGGCCTACCGGAGAATCAAGTAGTGGTGGCAAAGCTCTATCTCAGCAGTTTCTTCTTCTATGTGCTCACAGTCATGTACGTGAGTGCGTGTCGAATCTCGCTCTATCAGGGGTTCATGTCGTGTTGTCTTTAACTGTCCTGGCATTCTGGGCCTTTGCGACAACCTTATATAAAAAAAAAGAGCACTCGGGTCGGCTATTCCCGCTACATCGGGCTCGGTGGCTGCTTACGTTGCTGCTGATCGGATTGCATCTTATCGAATTGGGTGACACGGTCTTACTCACAAGTTATAAAAGTAGCGAGCCTCATTACGGAATTCATATGATGCTCCATGCAGGAGGCGCGCTTCTTGGCTGCGCGGCCAGTCTCTTGATGTTCGCACTCTGTGAGCGAACCCATCGCTGGAGACATCTTAGCCTACTTATAATCTACTGGTTGTTTAGCTTTTCGGGCCAATTGTTCAAACTGTTGGCGTTAACTGATAAAGGAGCGAACTGGAAGCATTTGTGCGTTCAGTACACGTTGGTATCGGCCGCGCTCACCTTCATATTGCTAATGCTAGAGTTGGTCGTCTTTTTTATGCAGGTGAGTTTATCTGCAGATTTTCGCTTGATATATATGTATACGTGAAATGTATGATGCGAGTTCAGCTTCAAAATGTACGAAGTAGAAATGTATCTTACCCAACGCTGCCCTTTATCTCGTGCTGTATTACGTGTTACAACACTTTTCTTTTTATTTGGGAAAGAGTTTTTAATGTTTATAGGACTAGAGGAGAAAAGGCACAGATTTTAAGGCATGCTTTTAATAATCCGTCTAAAAGGACTGAATGGGAAAGTCTTAGTAGTATCAATGGGCGTGCTAGTCCTAGTCTCACTCATAATTTTGAATCTTCAAATGCAAGAGCCTCAATTCAATGTTCTTCCTCTCCACAATGTTCAAATAGTATTTTATTAACGTTACCATAAAATGTCTGGTAATTGCACTAACTTGAATCGCAATTTCTTGTTTCTCGTTATCAGCGGCCGTGCACACTGCTTACAATTTCATTTTTTTGACATCGAATTTTCATAGTCTTTGTAGATGAACTCTTCAGCATAACTATTAGCATATTGTTTCTTCGATTTGAGGAGTCCATTAAAACGGTTCATTTAGAATATTTCATGGAACCCTACATGTTTGCAATATTCAAGATGAGTGGACTGTCAGGGCAATAATATTCACCAAAAGAAAGATAGGGTACAGCTGTCTTTTTTATTAGTTGCCAAATTGGCGCATTGCGAAGCTTTCGACACTAATGCTTGCCCACTCTTAAATTTCCTGCAAAACTTTTCCCGTTCAGTTCACTAAAGACCATAGTTTGACAGAAAATACGTTTCTAGCATTGTTAGGTAGGGCCAATGGCCATTCCACATTTACGTAAAACACACAATTCTGTGGAGAGATTTCTTCAGCCAAACAAAACGAAAATGATCAGTTGTTAATAAAGTGAGTACAGCTGATCAAGAAACCAATCGCACATTAGAATTTCTGGTTGAAGCTCGCGTGTCAAGTGAGTTCATAATGGTATCGAAAAATTACAATACTGAAATCAATTCAAATGAATCTGTTTCGTGCATTAAACAACAGTGCAGAGCTACGAGAATTTTAGAAACAAACAAAAATGTTCGTGATCGAAACTCCGATCTGTTGTTGAATCAGTCATAACTTGTTCGTTCAAGCACGGATGTCACACATGGGTCATCGGAAGACAGATTTTTTTTCTAGAAGAGTGCGAGGGCCGGTCGCGAGTAATGGACCAACATTAATGAGAATTCTATAGCAAATAAGTTGTTTTAGCAAAAAAATCTTGTACAATATAGTATGCTCCTATTTATGATCATGTCTAAAATAGGATTCTACTGTGTATGGCAACTTTTTAGTAATGAAACATTAATTCAAGGGACGACAGCTGTTTCTCAAACGGTAAATAGAAGAATAACAAAGTTTTCATATACATAGTTATTATAGCATGAAGTAAAACCTCGATCCAAGTTCTCAGATACAAAGTCGCATGCTGAATGATAAAGTGTATCGCAGCAGTTCAAATCACTATGCGTTTTAAGGGCATAGTATAGCTCTGCAATATACAATTTGGCATTTTTCAAAGGGTTCATATCAAAACAATGTTTGAATTTAAACCTATGCTAGGCCTTGCGTTCTTCCTACTTTCTGCAATTTAGAAATACTACCAATGTCAAAAATTATTGTTAACCAATATAGGGACGTGTGCAGTGAAGACCGATCTAATATTTACTTTGCAGAGACGAGAGGCTAACCGCAGCCATGCAAGGATTGAGCCTATGGATAACATCCCATGGGAGAAAATCACTTACAGGTAAAGTTACGAGCGTGAGCGAATTGCATACGATATGACTCTTTCTGCAAACGCAAATTCATTATTATTATTTATTACATTATATATTATAAAGTACGCATACATATCGGACTTTCCTCTAGGACATGTCAAAGAGTGAATGAATTACTGCTCTTGCTTATTTGCTGTCCCGAAGGTATGCAGTATGAATGAAGTGATCAGGGATATATATATATATATATATATACTAAAGTCACGTGGCTTGTCTTTACAAAAAAAAATCAATTTTTAAATGTAGAGATCTGTACTATTGTTTGTATTGATGCATTTGGACGTTAGAGGTTGCGGTTTGGCACCTAAGCGGTAATTCTATTCTGCCCTATTACTACTAGTTCGTTACATTTTTATGTTCGTGATATCTAGGTATTCGCTGGCTCCGTTTTTCAGTCAAGTGACCTTCTCATGGGTACTACCACTCCTCTGTAAAGGCTTTCTTGCCCCACTGACGCAGAAAAATTTAGGCATACCAGCTCCAGTAAGTATAAAATTGGTTATTTTTCTTAATAAACTAAGGTAACAGATAGATTTAAGCCGTTTTATCTGCTACTAAATAAACGAAGTCAAACTAAACAAACTTCAGTATTAAGCATTGAATAATTAGCGTCGATGAAAGATTTCAGTGCCATCAGATTCATTAAATAATATGTTTTTTTTTGCATCCAGCTAACGAACATTAGGCTCGAAGTTTACACGAGCCTGTGGACTCACCAGTCCGCATATAAAGCTTAAATTATACCAGTTTGTTATGACCCTTTTAGGACCACCAAAATGTGCATCTGCACAGCCACTTCGATCGAAACTTGCAGAAAGAATTCGAGCGGCTGCGTCAAGCAAAGTTAAGCGGTGAGGTCACGTCACGAATCAGCCTATGGCGAGTATACCTGAAAACATATTGGCAGAGGTACTTCTTTGCGATTTTGCTCAAGGTACGAACTTATCCGAATCCTTTTGTAATTTTCAATTAAAATCTAGTTCATATTTTTGGGCTGTAGATAGAGAATTTTCGTGACTGAGCGATGATCCCGACATAAACACTCTTTAGTATGTATTTTCACAGGTGTGCGGCGATATTTTGGCGTTGGTTGGACCGTTTTCAATTAAGTATATTATCAAGTTTATTGACTCTGAGCGCTACAGACTACCTGATGTAAGTTAAATGCGATCACTGTTTGAATCAAGACATCTATAATATCGAAAAAGTCCTCATTTATGATCGAAGTGAATCCTTATTCTTAGCGTTCCTCTCAGGCTATGCTATAGACTTCCGATATGGAGACTACCAGACTATTGTTTTTTCTTCTTATTGCTCTTTACACCCAGACACACAGATATTCGCAATAGTTGTGCTACTCGAATGTCCATATGATCACTTATGTACAATCAAGTACGGTCAGTGTTGATTTTCCTTGTGAAAAAGGTTATTCCCTTATATAAAACCTATGTACGTCTGTTGTGTCAGCAGCACGAATTGCTGACGGTGTTTGATCTCTTCGAAAATGGCTACCTTTTGGCGGTCGCTGTTCTCTTGTCCACCCTAGCCCAGTCCACGTTTGCTAACAACTTCCAGCACATTGTTGCCATGGAGGGCGTGCACATTCAGGTCAGTCGGTAGCACATGTGGGATCTAAGCGTATGGAAGATAAAGTTCAATCAAGGGAATGGAATACAATATGCGCTAACATATTTGATTATATGTATCTTTGCATATTGTACATTGATGTATGTACATTGAGCGTAATCAAATATTGAAAAGTATTATATCAGTTAAATGCAGATGTAGTTACTACATTGACACGTACCTTAAAGTTTTGTCCTCCCTAAATAAGTGAACATAATACCATATCAGTTGAAGAGTCGTCCTGTAAGAGTAGTCATGTTAGCTCAATACTAATAAAATAAGCATTAGCTTCTGAACAACCCAGAGGAAGACCTACATGTACCATAGGTAAGCTGTCATACGAAGCTCTGTAATAAGAACTGTCCATTTAATTGGAGAGCATTTTTTTGGTTTCATCTAACCGCAGTCAGCATTGCGTACGGCTGTTTATTCAAAAACTCTGCGTCTCCGTCTACAAAGAGAGGAAGTTGGGGATACGGATTCTGGAGGCGTCATCGACTTTTCTCACGAATCTCAAGAAAGCAAATGGAATCCAGAGCAAAAAGGTCAACCATATATATCGATTGGGTAAGTGTAGTATATAAATAATTTATCAGTCTATAGATTATGCCACCTTATAACGTGTAGAACGCGGTTAGTTAGCGACGAGCAAATCGCGAGAACAAGTTAGTAGAGCGGTAATAATACCACCATATTACCGATAGTAATAATGCCAAGTATTTATTTTAGTGTATATTCACTGAAAGAGATTATTTCTACGCTGTGGGCCCACTAATAATAGATCAGAAGCTAAAAAAAAATTATAACGAATTGTTCCTTGAAACCAACCAATGATCATCAACAGAGAGCACAGTGCAGAGCTTTAGCCTTTCAATCGCAAGTTCTGTAATAGGAACCGTTTACTTTTCTGTATCAATTTTTCGATGGCATATGAGTGCCTTCATCGGTCAAAAATTAATAATTAAGTCAACCTACCAAAAAGGTGAGACAGTCAAATGATAAGAATGGTTTTACTTATATTAATTACCTACATAAATTGATAGGGCAATCGTGAATCATATGACGACGGATTGTGCCCAGGTTATGCTGATATTCACGAATGCCCACTACCTGTGGATGTTGCCCTTGAAGGTAAATGTGCAAATTATACTATTAGGAAATTTATTTGAGACACCAAGACTTGCAATATATATATATATATATATATATATATATATATATATATAGTTTACAAATTTGGGTGTATAGAGTAACAATTAGCTTTTCAAATATTTGACGCCTATCGTCATTTTAAGATTGAATTACCATTACTAAAACAATGTTTGCACTTTATGATATTTTAAAACACTTTCTGTTTTATCTGTTCTTTAAACACCCCCTGTTTCTCATATCAGGTTGGGCTTATACTCTATTTAATCTATGATGTTCTTGGAGTTTCTGCCCTTTTTGCGTCGACTATACTGCTGGCTGTTGCTCCAGTACAATATACAATATCACGAACCATGAGCCACCTCCAGACACGCACCATGGTAGGTTTAAAGTTATGAGTACCGTGCGCTCTGGCGACACATGTCATATTATGTTGCGCTCTGTCGCAAAACTATATATATATATTGTACCTTTATGCGGCATTTAATGTTAATGCATGTATATATATTAACGGTAAGCTTCTTGTTACAATATTCAATTGAGTCAATGCGCTCGGTTGATCAAACGCAACAGGTTCATGTTGTTGGAAAACTGTTTGACAACAAGATGTCGTTAAATTCGGTCAAATAAATAAAGTTATGATTAAAAAATAAATACATAAATAAAGATGTAAAGGAGCTTCATTTATTTTCTTTTATATTTTGAAGACAATTTCTGACGAAAGAATGAAAAAGACAACAGAGCTCATTCAGGGTCTCAAGCTTCTAAAAATTCTTGGATGGGAGCAGACCTTCGTTACGAAAATTCAAGAAATTCGCTCCCTTGAAAGGCAGCTCCTTCAGAAGGACGCATTTTGCGCTGCCATGAACAGTGAGTAGCGTTTTTTTTAATTAGAATTTTCTCTGACCCCCATAATCATACAGTAAGTCATTGCGGAATACTCATATGATTAGGTCTCCAAATGATCTAGAAGATTGTCACGATTTTCATTATTTGTTGTGATTGACTGCAGCGTTCCTGACAATGCTATCATCGGTTCTGGTTCCCCTCATATCGTTCGCTTTGTACACATGGCTGGGGGGTCACCCGTTAGAAGCCGGCGCAATATTCGCTTCTCTATCATTATTCAACCAACTTACTTTGCCGCTATTCATTGTTCCGTTTGCTATTCCCGTTTTAATCTCAGCTGCTGTATCGACGCGACGTCTTGAGGAGTTCCTTAGTCGACCGGAAATAGAGACTGCTGCACCGTGGAGTCCGGGGGAACCTAAAGCGTACCAGGAGTTAATATTGGCACAGGTAAAAACAACTATGCTTGATTGAATCGATACATTTATGTAAGACATGAACAGACTAGACAATCCTTGCTAGATAAGCCGACCTCTCATAATTACGTTCTAATGGTGTCGATTCTGTAGAATGATGACGCAGATACAGTAACGACTTACGCTGACAGCACTGGACCAACCACCCGAAATTTCGTCAGCATCACAGGTGGCACTTTGGAGTGGAGCAAGGGCTCTGAGGTACTAGGAGATCTCAATCTGAAGCTTCCTGCTAGTAAGTTCACAGTCATCGCAGGAACTTGCGGATCCGGAAAAACGACCCTGCTCAGTGCAATATTAGGCGAGCTCGAAATGGCTAGAGGCAACATTGAATGGCTAGAGTAAGTATGAAAAGAGCTTTATCATGATCTGTGCCTGCAAAATAGGTAAGAAGGTATTTTTATTATATATATATATATATATATATATACATATAATTAATTATTAGTAGGTCATTTGATTACACCAGTTCTTGGACATATTTTTAGCAAACAAAATAATCGCTATTAAAAGAAGCATATATTTTAAAGAAAAATATGCAATACGAAATTAGAGCATTGTATCTATGCCTGTATACATAATTTACAGCAAAAGGATGACCTTCGTTGCATATGTTCCACAAAAGCCTTGGCTTATTAATACGACACTGCGAGAGAACATTACCTTTGGGGCACCGTATGACTATCGGCGCTACTGGAAGGTCATTGAGGCATGCGCACTTGAGGCGGACCTTGATGCGTTACCTGGGAAAGATCTAACCGAAATCGGCGAAAGAGGCGCAAATCTTTCTGGTGGTCAAAGACAGAGAATTGCAATTGCGCGTGCTGTCTATTCGGAGGCACGACTTGTTGTTCTCGATGATCCACTTAGTGCGTTAGACGCCCATGTTGCTCGAACGGTCTTCGAGAATGCCATTCTTAAGCTACTCGTTAAAAAGCGCAGGACCGTGGTAATGGTAACCCAGAAGAAAGATCTATTACCACACGCTGATCATCTGGTGTTGTTGCATAGGCGTAGAATATGTGCCCAAGGAATGTATGAGGTAAACAAGGAAAATGCACGCAAAGATGTTGATTTCACTTTCTACCAGCCTTTAGTAGTACTAACTGAAAGCTCGTGCATATTTTGCGTTTTTTGACCTGTTAGCTACAGTAGGTTAGGTATATCGTATGCTATCCCTGACAGCTTAGTGGATAACACGTTTTTCTGTTAATCTTGGGAACAAACGATGGCCTAGGTTCGAATACGGACGTAAACATACACCATTTGCTGGAATGTTTCACAACGATGCCCAGGACGCACAAAAAAATTTCTCAGGCACATAGCATCACGTCAGTTGGGATAATATAGGATGAGCTTAATAAAAGCTTAAAAATGCGACATATTATACGATTCGAGTCAGGTTTGTCAACCCTATTACCAGAGCTAAGGTATTTCCTACTATGTTAACCAAATGCATCCAAGTGATTTATGTATGATAATGTTTTGAGCTTTTTTGTATGGCTTTTTGTTATGGACTGCTGATTATCGCTTAAGGAAATTCGTGTAAAGAAACCAGAAATGTTTGAGATGCTTGACTCTGAAGGTGATTCAGAGCCATTGCCTCCACCTGTGGCGCCTCGACGGGACTCATTGAGGGCTCGTTCACGTTCCAAGCGAAGAATGTCGTTGACGGAATCAATGGAAAGAAACCTCGACACTGTTTACCACATACCCCGGCGAATGCAGGAATATGACCAGGGCAACGTGAACGTACTCGACCATGCAAGTTGCGAAGCAAATCGTCCTGGTACCGTAGCGAAAACACAACATATGATCATCTATTCGTTAGCTTGTTTGTATTGTTTCCTATGTATGTATGCTTATATGCATATAATCATATTAGCGTCAAATCGACAAAATAGCTAGTTGCTGAATCATTTTTTTTGTGAATTCAACAATCTGGGTGAAATATCATGAATAAAAAGTACATAAATAAAACTTCCTCCAACGATAAATATGATTGGTTATGGGATCAAGTTAGAAAATTGAGAAAGGTAGTAAATTTGCGCGCAGTGCATTCAGCATGCTTAGTTTAACATGCCCTCGCTCGGCGATTTCTATAACGATTAGGATTGCTTTAAGGCGAAGATCATTTTTGTAACTAAATATTAGGCTTCTCCTAAAAGGGATAATAAAATATTAGCAAACAAGTAGTATATATTAGAGTAAAAACTATTCGGAAAATAACTGGAATAGTTTTTGTATCGGCAAGCAATTATATGAAGCTACGAAAAAGGAGAAAAACTGAATTCCTTTTTTTGCATGGATCTGTCGATTAACTTCTGACTTGCTAATTTGATGTCTAGTCGGATACTGAAATGTATCGGAACAAAGAAACTTCGGAAAAAAAACCTTTGTTGTTAAGGCGACCGTGCTTAGTGAAATCTTCCTAGTGGAAGGTTAAACAGTTGAAAGCTTATGACCAAAAAAGACCATTCTAGTGTTGTCAGGGGATCTGGAAAAGGCAACATTACCTTTACGATGGCCAACGGCTGATAGAATAGTAGGCACGGACCCGGAAACGGAAATTATTTCCATAGAAAAAGCGTTGCTTTTTATGCTAGTTAAGAAAATAAGGACACTACATTTATCGATTTTCAATAAAATTGCCCTATTATATATTCGTTTCCTAGTGCTGTGTAATTTTATATATATATTCATATATATTATTAATATTAATTATTAATATATATTTTATATAATATATTTTAATGCAATAATTGCGGTAAACAAACCTGACCACATATTTATGTGTGGAGATATAGTGATCTTACTTTGCAAAATGTAGGTTTCGCCTAGTTTAGTATCTTGTACACTGTATTTTACTTTTGTTCAATTTTAGATCGACGCCCATCAGTAGCGAGTGGATGTCAGAATATGGCGCTGGACGGTTCCGTTTCTCCAAGTACAATAAGACGAGCCTGCACGAACGTTTCTGCATCGAATCATGAACAAGGTATTGTGATTGTCTGTATGGCTATTCACTATTTTTATTTTTCATCTGGTATTTTCTTTCAACATCGCCCCATAGTCCGTTGTTTTCGAGATTGTAGATACAAAACACCTGACATACAAGGGATACACCGTATTATTTTGCTTCAAAATTTATAAGCTAACAAAGATAAACAATATATAAATTATGCATATGCCATGTAGATATAAGTCACTTGTATTTACCTTTCGTATGCAGTTTAAATCAGTTACACATCTCCCATCCGGAACATCAACACTGTTCAACACTATTTGTCAACAATGTGCTTCATATTGCTTCCCGTGGTAAGCAATAAAGTTTTATTTGTATGCGTCTTCTACTGTGTAATATATTATGAATGACAGGATGATAAAGATGTATTCGCATACTGCCCTATGAAGAGCTTAGGCATTACCTCTACAACGACTTCACTTGAATGTTCACATCGAGTATCCTACATAATGTGCTTGTAACTTCAAAGAATGTTTTCATCAGTTCTGCATTGAATCTACTACAATTTCACGTTTCAGTGAAGGAGGCAACTGCGCTGTTGACAAGCAAACAGGCGCTCCTAAGTTATTCTGGCAATCAAGAATTCGGCCGTCTGACCGAAAATGAAGATCGCTGCGAAGGCTCGATCTCATTGAGCGTTTACGTCGGTTACGCGCGAGCTTGCGGCCTGTTAGCTGTAGCTTTAACTGTATTCTTTTTTGCGGATATGCAACTAACTAAAATGGCTAGTGATTTCTGGCTATCAGCGTGGTCTCATTTCAATCGCAAAAGTACCGCCGAATTGTCCAAGGATGCAATTGAACGAAAAAACTGGGAATATTTGTTTTACTACGCTGGACTCTTACTTACCAACGTCGCGTTTGCATTCGTAGCAAATCTTGTTGCTCAACTCACGACGGTCGCTGCCACAAAGCCGCTTCACGATAGGATGCTTAAAAGGTATCAAAGCAAACAAGAGTCGTATGCTCTGACCAAAGTTGAAATGATTTCAGACTTCACATAGTCCGTGATTGATTAAAAATATGAATTATTAAAGCACTGTTTTATTATTTGATCGCCCTATCAACTAATCAGACATGCCCGTGTATTGTTTTTATATCTCTTTTTTTTATGGTTCGTCTTTGATTTCAGCGTCGTTGCATGTCCACAATCATTTTTCGATCAGAACCCTGTTGGACGTGTCCTAAATCGTTTTGCTGGAGATCTGAACGTCGTGGATCGGAAGTTGCCCATAAGTTACCCTGTACTTATCCGCTTTATTCTGATTTGTCTGTCTGTGGTACTTGTTAACGTAATAGTTACCCCCGTGAGCTTTGTTTTCATCAGCATTAGCTTCGGTGTCTATTGGTACCTACAGCATTTCTTCAGAGCCAGCTCAAGGTAACTATTAGCCGATATTGTTTTATTTTTTAACTCTTTTTGCATTTATAGTTGGTTGGTAACGCCACTTTACACAACCACTAATAAAGATAACCACGTGTTAGCAGAGATGGCTTATTCTTGTACTACTATAATTGTCACTAGCCTCATAATGAGATACGTTCAAGTTTTTAATAAAATTGCTATTTCCACCTTTGTTACACGGGCTCCTATTCGTTCTTTTTTGTTTATGGCGTCATTAGAGAGCTGCAACGTTTAGAATGCATCACACGATCTCCAATCGTCTCGCACTTCAGTGAAACCTTAAATGGACTTCATACGATCCGTTTGTACGGAAGACAGGCAGGTTTCGTTCATCGACTTCATGAGCTGATCGACGCAAACAATCTCGCCGTCGTTATGCTAAACTCTGCTAACTGCTGGCTCGGAGTATCTCTTGATTACCTTGGTGCTGCCATCCTGTTTCTAGTTATTACTACGAACATAGTGGCTGCTCTCGCGGGATACATCGCCCCGGCCGATGTCGGTAAGCTTTGTGAATTTGCAGTTTTCGTCAATTCAGTAATTAAAATCAAAGAGCTTATTTCGGGCAAAGTGTGTCCGAACCTTATCAAAATGAACATTCCTATTAAAGCCTTTGCACAAACAACGTTCTGCCAGTGTCCGAACAAACTGTTGGTCTGACCGGCGTCGTTCTCCCGATGCCAGAGCTCATGCCAGCTGTGTATACCGGCGCTGCGATTTTCCCACAGTGTATACTTGTTTTCAATGTGTTTGCTGTTCTTTAGGATTAACGATGACGTATACGCTCCTAATACCACAGTATCTGAACTGGGTTGTAAAGAACATGACACTTGTGGAGATGTATATGAGTTCTGTCGAACGAATCGAAAACTACGTCAGGCTGCCCTCGGAAGCTGCATATCGAGAAGAGCAAGCCAAATCCAGTCAGCTGATCCCGTTTATTTCCATTGGTGGTCCAGGCAGTCCAAGCAGCCCTAATTATGCGAGAGCACGATGGCCACACTCTGGTGGAGTGGCATTTGAAAATATTACTCTCAAATATGACACTTCGAACCAACCTGTGCTTAATGGCGTCGACATAGTCATTAAACCTGGGGAGAAGGTAAACGTAAAAAATGTAGGGAAAGATTTTTGCGTTAATTTAATTATTATTAGCGATTGTTTTGTGATAAGAAGATTAATGATATTGCACATGGATTCTTTGGATGCGAAAGATCACCTTTGATCTAGCCATTGTTTGAATAAATAATTATCTTTGAACTAGTCTTTTTCAATGTACTAATCACATTTGTAGTAGTATCACATTTGCAATCTTTACTCAAATGTATGCGGCTAATTATTAGTTATCGTGTCCCAAAATGTCTAGGCACAAAATTATTGCAGTGAAATATTGAATTTGTTAAAAAATATCTAATTAGTAGATATTCGATTTGGTTTGTTAACCCCGTATGCGATCTGATGAAACTGCTTGACTTCGATACTTCCGCTAAAGATTATCTGCTCACTTCAGACACATCTATTGAAGAGTATCATTCGATACATTTAATTAATTATAGGTGGGCATCTGCGGCCGATCAGGTTCGGGAAAGTCTTCCCTTGTGATGGGCCTTTTCCAGATGGTCCCTTTGACACAGGGTAACATCCGTATCGATGGTATAGACCTCGCTAAGGAAGATGTCCACGAAGTCAGGTCCAGACTATCTATGATACCTCAAGATCCAATACTCTTTGAGGGATCAGTCAGGTTTAACCTCGACCCTGAAGGAATTTATTCAGATGAGGAGCTATTTTCAGCTTTAGAAAAAGCTAATGTCAAAGACATTGTTATTGAAGCCGGCGGATTAGGTAAGCGTCTGCCGTTGTTTGGTATAAAATAATTTTCATGACAATATATATTTGGTTTATTCCTCTTTGAGGTGAGTATGTTACTGTAAAAAAGCAGTCAGCTGTTAATGGCTAGAATTCGTTTGGCAAAAGTTGTGTCTTAAACGACAAAGAATATCACATGGTTCCGAAATGAAAAACGTGTAGAAATCCGAAACTTGAGTGTCTTTTTATCTACGAAGATAGAAAACAGACATTGGTATACTTAAAGAAACGACAAAGGTTTAGTCAAAATTGGCTTGACCTTAGTTGAAAGGATTTATTAATCGTCAACCTCGTATCTCGTTTAACATGTTTGCACTACCAACAACCATTTATGGACATTTCATGTACTACGTTCCTGCAGATGCCGAAATTACAGAAGAGGGTTCAAATCTAAGTTCAGGGGAAAAACAGCTATTTTGCTTAGCACGGACAATTCTGCGTCCCTCGAAAGTCCTTGTGTTAGATGAAGCTACATCCTCATTAGACGTTTCGCTAGAGGATAAAATGCTGGAGATTATACAAGATGTTTGGAAAGATGCAACAGTAATCGCAATTGCGGTTAGTATGATCTCTTTGCGTTTCTCAAAATAGGTGATCTAATTAAACACTGCTAACTTCAGTGACTGATTGCTCTTCAAAAAGTCGATTGCAATTCACCTACCTTCTAAAGTTAAGCTGTGTAAATATATGTGGTGCATATTAGGCATCACACCAGACATCTGCGTTTCAAACCGTAATACGGGCAAAAAAATAATTTATATGTTCCCCTGTCCCTGATAGTAAATCTGATACTGCTTTCATACAACCTGGGGGCATCTTTTGGATCACAAATTTACAAGCTTTCTATTGAGCCAAAAGGTAATTGAATATCAGTCGTTGACTGCTGTGATGAATCAACAGAGTGTCGATGAAATCCCGAAATCTGTAAAGGTGGGCAGCAGATGCCCTTCATTAATTAGAAGAAATATAAATTACTATGACCTAACTAAACATTCCGCTTGAAGTAAAATTTAGGCTTTCTTAGCAGCCCTGTTCAGTAGCTCTTTTATGTGTTTTATAAAACCAGTGTTTTCCCTATATGCCCTTGCAGAATATCGGTGTACTCATCTGCAGCGTCATTTAGTATATACCTGTTCTATGAATTTTACAGCACCGCGTGACATCAATTGAGCGATTTGACCGTGTAATCGTTATGGAACAGGGTTCGATCGTCGAAGAAGGCGATCCTAGGATGCTGAAAGAACAGGAAGGCTCACAGTTTAGAGCACTTCTTCAATCCTACAAAGCCGCTACTGAAAAAAAAAAGGATCACTTATAATTTTTGAAGTAAACAAAAGTGAGCTTCTTACTAATACTTAATAAGATATGATGCTAAATTTTCCCTCCAGCGTTATGTTAAGCCAAGCTATAACGCATCTTAATTAATATATTTCACACTTTTGGGTTACTTAACTACGTCGTTAGTTTATTACAAATAAAAACATCCAAAGTGCTTTTAATCTAAATGATAGTTAGTCGTCTTAAGTCTAAGGCGATAAATTCTACGCATAAATTATACGAACGAGGACGAACCGATACCTTGTCGCAGCACAGACGAGCAGAATGTCATAGATAACCTTAAAAAACGACTTACTTAAACGTCAAACGGAGTTATTAGGGTGTTTACAGAAGCTCACTTTAAGACTGGGTGGTTATATTCTAAAGTAACAATAACAGAGCTCCAGGAAAGGTATTAAACTTTGGATCAGGGCAGAGCTATAGTGGCTCTTTAAAATGGCTGGAACATCCACTTGCAATATCGAATTTATGTATGTAAATAAAATTAACACTTTGCAACTAGTACCGCACTTCTTCTTTATTGAAATCCTTATTTTAGTCAAATAAATGTATTATGACAAGCATAGATATGTGGTGCTTCTAAAGGATAATTACCAATTACACAGCATAAATAACTGAACCATAACGTACTCTTCTCAAAAATTATTCTATTAAGCGTAAATATGCTCAAATTTTTATGCGTTAATATCTCATTTGTAAAACACATATATTTTTAATACAGATATATTATAACCGCTAAGCTATGTAATTATCGTTTAGTATTTTAAATTTACTTGACTGAAACAAGCCATATATAGCCTGTTTTTAATTAATTTATTATTATTGCTTAACATTTAATTAGGTTAAACTACGCTCTTAAATATTTTGTGCTCGTCACTTTGCATAAGAGATCTGGTCAATATATTTAGGGCATTAATTACTGGAGAAGCGATCATAGACGGTATAAACCTGACTCAAGGTCTTCGTTGACGAACGTAATAACAATGTAAAAATGCACCAATGTCCTATGCATTAAAGTGAAACTTGCATATGCATAGCACAACATAAGCATACTTTAAGTATTATTTATTATTTAAAAAAAAAAAATAACATGCACTAAGTAGACACCGAAACATTTTTGGTGGATCCGTCACTTTGTGGGGAATATTTGTCTTATTTTGAGCAACAATCGTACATTTGTAATGTCATTTGACAACGTGTATACTGGGCAAGCTTGCTATAGAAGAATCTCAAGGTATCTACCATACAAAAACTTGTTTGCATATATGTGAGTTATAAAAATGTGGAAACACAATTTCTGGAGTAAAGGAATTAAAGTCAGCCCGCACAATCGGACCCGTGTTTGTTAGAAAAGCACATCATGAAGCATAAATACAACATCTTCTAAAGTTTTTTAAATGATCTTTTAAAGGAATGTTTGAGTAAGCAAATTTAGCAAACAGATATTGCTAATAATAATAGTATTATGTGATATATACTTGCGTGTGTTTGTATGAACCATCCATTGATGTCAAAATAGCATGCTTTATCGACAAAAAGAAAACATTGTATTGCGATCTTTTTAGGAATTAGAAAAACCGAAAGTATCTAGGAAATAGAAAAAGTAAGTAGCGGCATGTTGGTCGAAATTTAAAACACAATCCGACTATTTTCATGTTCAACAGCCTGTCTTGATGATAGGTTTCTACACTAGAATGCACCCAAGAGAAACGAGTAAAAGTCGCTCTAGGTGAACTAATCATGACAATTAAACATTATGCTTATCAATTATCAGTAATGACATAATATACCATACGGGGGGTGGGGGGGGCATAAAGTGGATAAAATATTCTAACCTTCGACAATCCTCGCAATTATAAACTATATGCATGCAAAGGAAGGAAGCTAAACAACTTAAATTTTATTTACAAGAAATTTATTCAGCTTAATTTCCACAGCAAATTACTGCTTAGAAGTAACACTGAAACTAGTAACGGCAGATCTTGCTTGACATATTTTTAATCATTATCTAAAGTCTACGCGCATAGACGACGCTTGAAATTATTTGGTTTACATTTTTATTTGTCATTTATGAGGTTAGTCCAGCGAACTAGCGTCCACAAAGAATTAATAAGTTGGTTGAAGTGTACAATAGGGCGCTATCTAGATTGGAAGAACATATTGACTTATGCGAACATGACTAATCTATACGTCACTCGAAAACTGAATAACATATTCTATCAGGGATATTGATTTTGTTGTAATAATATACTCTATGCATTCGGCAGTGGATAGAGCAGAAATCGATGGCTACATGACTACGTGTCATTTTAAACGAATTGTAACCTAGTTCCGTTTTGATTGAGCTGCCACACGTTAAGCTCTTCGTATTCCTCGATAGCCTTATCGAAATCTCCTTGCTTGATACCCTTTGATATACAAAGATCAAGCAGCTCAGATATTTTTGCCGAACTTGAGCCAGACGAGGAGGCGAATTCTTGGATAATTTGGTAAACGCGATCGACAGGAGTCTGAAGACGCCTGGCGCCTGCTCCTTCGACGCGGTCGTGTAGTGAGGCCTTGGACGATTCCATCAGACGCAACGCTTCATCAACATCCTCTTTCTCGACTTGGTCGCTAGTACGCAGGCGGGCGAGGGCGGTAGCCAAGCGCAAAATTGCTAACAGAGTCCTGGGCGACATGAAAGTGGAATCATTCCCTCCACCACGAGCCTCCTTTCGTACCTCAACATAACCACGAACAATGTACTCAGTTAGGTCTTCAGGGACGAAAGGGTCAATCTTTTGACAGGTCGCGATGTAACGGCGCAAAAGGCGCATGTCCAATGGCCTGAAATTGAGGGGCGGCTCGCTGCAGTTCTTGTGCACGAACGTAATATGGGCGGCTAATCTCTGGTCAGCTTCACGGTCAATCTTGTCCTGGATGAGGTATAGCAAATCGAAACGAGAGAGTAAAGCGGCGGGAAGATTAACATTCTGCTCAATCGTACGCTTCGGGTTGTAGCGACCGTACAACGGATTGGCCGCAGCTAGAATCGACACGCGAGCGTTCAGGGTTGTCATGATGCCAGCTTTGGCAATGGAGATGGTCTGTTGTTCCATAACTTCGTGAATAGCCGTGCGATCGGTTTCGTTCATTTTGTCGAACTCGTCAATGCAGCAGATACCACTGTCAGCTAGGACTAGTGCACCTCCCTCCAAAGTCATCTCGCCGGTAAGCGGATCCTTCATGATACATGCCGTCAGACCAACACCAGAAGAACCACGTCCTGTCGTGTATTGGCTACGTGGGCAAAGACGTGTGACGTATCCGAGCAGTTGTGACTTAGCTACTCCAGGATCTCCCATGAGACACACATTGATCGTGCCACGAATGTGCATACCTTCAGCCGGTCGCTTGTCAACACCTCCCACTAGCTGCAAGAGAAGGGCCTTTTTCACATCGACGTGGCCATAAATTTCGGGGGCTATCGAACCAGCCAGTTTATCAAAAAGATCGTCCTGTTGAATCGCCTCCATTTCTTCATCGCTTAATGGCTCCTCCAGAAGTTCGGCAGCCTCTAGTTTATTCATGCGAACAATGCTGTGAGCTTCAACATAGGTGTCTGATAAAAGACCTGAAACTAGCTGACGGAAACCGGCCTTCAGCATTGGAAGGTACACGCCGGTAATTGCGACGTGATCACCAGGCTGGCATTGACGGGTGTTTTCTCCGCGAGCGTACACAACCGTGGTGCGAGGCACGTCTCCAACCGGAACTTGATCACTATGTTCTTGGATGCGGATCTCTTGGAACTTGATGAACTTCGAGCCACGAGTCTGTAACGAAAGTTTTCCTCCGGTCTTATTCGTGCGGCAATCCTGTGAAGGACAGGTTTCGATAGGTGTGAATTGAGTCGAGTTGATCGGCTGGTACGTCTCGGCTCCACACTGGTCACAGATATACGTTGCTACAGACATCAGCGGCTTGACTTCGGTACAGCGCGTTACCACGCCTTTGACACCGACCAATTTGCCAATAAGGCGTGCTTTCAACTCCCGTACTGATATCAGTTTGTGTTCGCTAGGAAGTTTGAAGGCAATTTCGAAGCGCTTGAGCAATTCCGGCGGGTAGTGATTGCGTGGATCGCGGACGGGATCTCCGGGTTGTCTCTGTCGAGCCTCAAGCATTATACGATGCTCAATGTAAATATCAAGTGTGTCCTTAGGTAACGTGTCTCGGGTTTTCATCTGTGGCAAAAGGTCATATACCGCATCGGAAAAAACTCGCTCATAACGATGCGCGTTGTCAATGATGGCCTCGCTTAGTTCGGCATCAAACTCGTTGATATCATCGAGACTGATTGTGAGGCCAACCTGTTCCCTGTGAGCGATGTCCCGCAATTGGTCAGCGTAGACACGCACTTTTTTGCCGCGATCATTGCGTATGGTGAAATCTGACAAGAAGCTTGTAATACGCTCTGTAAGAGTAGCAGAGGAACATATACAAAAAGTTATATAAAGATATTTTAGAATATTGTAATGGCAGGCCTACTCTGTTGAGACGACGGCCAAACATTAGGCCACACTACTTAATGTAAAGCTAAATGCATATCTCAAAAAGTAGACTTAATTATAGCCTAACCTTCTTATAAATATCAAGGATTAGACTGAACAAAGATAAAAACAAATTTATTGATTCTATAGATTTATGTATCTTACAATAGAATGATTATACGTTGTATCGCATGAGGCATAAAGCGTTTAACAGCAAACTCTCATTTGCTTTGTTACGATAGCCCGTACTTTTCTTAAAGGCTCAAATTAGATAACAATCTAAAAAATTCGTTTCGAATGTCCTATTTAATGATATTCATAGGTAACTTCTGAGTATAAATAATATTCTCTTTTAAGAGCATTTAAATAAACGATGCTCAAATATGGAACGTGAAACGCTAAAAAAGGTGAGCACGAAGAAGCTTAAATGTACAAAGATATACCGTGCTGCTCTATAACAAAGCGTTACATCCTGAGAACGATATAGAAAGCAATATACTTTGCCAATACACGTTACCGAATTCGAAAAGCTGGTCTCAGTTTTTTTATAGTATGATAAAATCTAAAAAATGTTAGCATTTTGATAAAACTCACCTTTTGCTTGAGCGTAATCCCTTGGGTTAAACTTTCCCGTATCTGTCATTTTGTGCCAAAGTTAACAATAAACAGTCTTTTTTTTTGCTAAATGCGCAATATGCACTGAAATTGCGGATCAGCGCTCCCTACTGATGACCGGTTGTAAGGCGAACTTAGCTTGGCGGCAAAATTTTGGCGGGTTTTCCGTAATGTCTGCTAAAACATCACAAAAGCACCAAAGCGCCTGTTGGTATGGTACCACAAACAAATGTTTGTAAAAAAAGCTGCATTGACGATTGTGGAAAAGTAGATCTGTCTGATCGGATTTCTACAGGAACATGTGTACATGCTAGAGCGCTATGAGAATAAGTATGCTAGTGGCATATAGTTGATCTGAAGTTTTTATGGCTTAATTTCGAATGTTTGTTTTATTCTTTTTTAAACTTATGACTTTATATGCCGTAAACAGGAATCCACTAGATTTTAAAAATAATTTTGCCTTTTTATAAATTTCACTGGTTACAACGACGTTTGGATATCGGGGATATTTGTCCGTGTCAGCTGAGTAGATTTTCAACACTCATCTACTCCCATCTCACCGATAGCAACATTCGAATAGATGTGCTGTAGATGGTTTACGTTTATTTATCAAAACGATTAAGGTAAACGCTTACTGCCTACCGTTATTTTGACGTATAGTTATCTACTGTCTAAAATATTTATCTATTTCCTTGAGCAGGATGTGAAGATATAAAATAAAAATGGAGATAATACTAATTAGCAAAGTTGAAATATATTTTTATTTGTTGTATATAAATATGAACTTAAATATAATGTTCTGTATACCAAACTGCTTTCCAACGCTAAAGAACTCAAAATTTAGATTCCGGAATGCTTAATTACCAAATGTACATAGCAGCAAACAGAAGACGTAAGTGCCTCCATCATAGGTGTGTTCCATAACTGAAAGGTTTGCTTGCTGATAATCTTCTATTTTATTATCATTATTATTGTCGCCTCAGCCCATTTAACGGCAGTAGTACACCCTCCAGTACTTGTTCACCCTCTTAGCCTAGTCCCCGTATCGGTTAGCCGCAATCTGGGAAGATGTATGTTACCGTTCAGACAGTCTGCGTTTTTTCCCTTTCCCAGCTATAGTGAGGGCGAGGAAAAACGTGAAAAGACGGCGTTGCTTCGGATTGCTCTCTAACTCGGCCAAACGCTCCTCACATTTCTCGCGTATGATAAAACACATCCTCAAAGATCACACACACGAACATATACTTAAGCATAAAATATAACTATCCAAGGGGGCTTCGGTAATTCTGTAAATGTAGCTTGTGAATGCCCCAAAGCTATGTATATGTTATGACTTTAGTTAAACTATATTTAAAAAAAATACGGAACGGGCTGTGACTATTAATTTGAGGAATTGTGTTATTAAATAATCATTCAAGTACTTCACGTCTCGTCACTATATATTTTGACTTTGCTGCACTATATTATTTCCGCTGTATATTTTTATGAATTAATCTATATAGGTAGCCCTTTTTGAGGACGGCAACTTCAGTTGAACACGTATATGATCTACCCAGTAGCCATGGGTCAATCAACTGAATTTACCTCTCAAATCGAACTTGGAACACCTGGCTCGCCGCATGCGGTTTTTTTTACTGAACTTGAATAGTGGCACTTCAATTATGAAGTCAGACTGACCCTTATTCACCAGAGCGCTTCTAGGCCGCTGATAGTTGACACTACATTATTATTGCGCTATTACATGGACCGAGAATTGGCACCGCCCCGAAATTTAGGTTTCTTTTTACTCCAATTACCACCTGATTGTAGGAACGGGCATCTAGTAGTAACGCGATAGACTGCGAGGATCGCCAGGCGAACAGATGAGGGTTCCCTTTCCCTCATCATGAAAATCATCATCTATCAAATCATTCCGTTTAACTCGTTACTATTTGGCGCCGTCACCATCAGTGAAACAGACGGAGCTGGCGACTGTCAAACGACGATCAAGTCACCAACTTTGCGCCGTCTGCCTGTTTGAAAACATTAGGGTTGTCGTCAGGATCACCTGTTTTCTATTTGGTTCTATTCCGTTCGTCAGTTCTCGTGTTGTCTGTGTTGTGTTGACTGTATATGTCGTTATTGAATAAAGCCCTGTTCGGGACACCCGGAGAAAATATTTTTATGGGAAGAACTCTCTACAGGGACCTGGGACTTTGTTGTCAGCAGGCTCAGGACGTTAGAAGTGGATGCGAAACGAGCTGGTGGACAAATCGACCGCCAATTTTTACCCTCTCGCTTATCCGTATTAGTGTCTAGGTTATTTTCACGGCTGGCCAATTTCATGCGCATTTATATGCTTCTCGGGGTAGGTCGTGGTTCGTTTTGTGTCTGTCTATGCGTGGTGATTTTTCGATAGTGTTTCGTTATTGGAGTGCTGCTGATACAGGATGGCAAGTGTTCTGTGCGTGTCGGGCTGTACGTTAAACCAATGGGCTCTTGATTTCACTGGAAACTACCGGCGGATCTTGGAGAGTAAGTGTAGAAAAGGATGTGCCGTTGGATAATGAGCCGTGTTTTCTAGTGCTAATAGAAATGTAGTAGGTGAATAGGAACAGTACTTCACGTTTTAGTCTGTTATTAAGAAAAATACAGGGTAGAATAATTTTACTCTCAACAATAGCCTGTTGTAAAAATGACCGAGTGTTTCCAGTCGATCGGTATCATCGTTAGTTAATATATTAATACTTGTGTCTCTACTGAACCAAAACCTACCTACGCTAGATATTATACGTGAAGCAATGGTGCGCTTGTTATGTTGAATAATATTTATATGAGTATTAACTGTGACGCATTTGCAGGTATAAAACGTGCGAAGGCTGCCGGTTCAAAGTATCGAAGTGGACCTGAACTTGAGATACCGTGAGTGAATTTTTTATCCAATAAGCATCAGTAGATGATCAACATCGGAAGCTGTATACCATTAAATGGCCATGTTTGAAACAAATGCGGCTTATAACGTTCGCCCCCAGGCAGAAGTAGACTGAAATATTCTGATTGTAAATGAGTAGGTGTTTGCAATAAAATTCGACCAGTTTACGGACTTCAAGGAAACGAAATACAGTTTTAATTCTGTTTTACAGGCTATCCCAAGTTACTTTACAGTATTGGCTAGTTTGGGTTGCCCCATGAATGTCTTTATAAAATCCTTATTTGGATTCGCCTTACTGTGTCAAAGTTAGCCACAAAGACGTACTCCCTTATAAAAATATTACTTTCTGTGAATTATCTTTTGCCGTATGTATTACAGAGGATAAGAAGTCGGAAACAATAGAAAGTTTTGTCTCTTCTACTAACAAAATAATTTGCAACTTCTCTCCACATCCATCTATGATTAACCCTTCTACATCATCCATTTACCAAGGAGGCTAAGGTCGATCATGTCAAAAAGTTTAGTTCTAGATTGACCTCTTGGAACCATTCAAGTGACTCCGACGTATTTTAGATATTTATGACATGTATCAAACCCTTGAATCAACGGGAGGAAATTTAACATATTTACGAAAGACAAGTCTTGAGGCTGAAACAGAGACATCAATTTCTTTAGACAAAAGAAACATGAGCAAACGTCGAATTAGATAGTAGATAATAAGACTGAAGATAGCGGAGTGATCATAAGATTTATTTATTTTCGCGCTCTTACTGTAAAAAATATAGAAGTAGCAATGTTTTCAGTGTTGTTATGTTATTAATATGCTAAACGCACTTCAATAGCTTTCAATTTATTATGGTCAAATAATCGTCAAGTACGATTACTCGACGGCAGCATTGATCATGGTAAAGTTATAAAAAGCTTCACACTTGCATACTGTGCATCCAGCTTTTTAATTGAATCCCAGCCGAGGCTAACTCTTAAGGCTTTATAACTTCGCGAGAGAGAAAGTTGCTATAAGACACGCCCGCGACGGACAGGTAGAGCGTATGAATATAAAAACAAAATTGTTCCATAGAAATCAGTACCTAAGGCCTCACACTCCCTTTACCTGAAAATGTGCTGCACATACTGGCATCAATGGTTTGATTCATAAATGCTAGTACATAGAAAAGAATTTACAAAAAGCTTGATATTCCTGTCTAAAGATGCGAACAGATTATGATAAGTGCGGAATATTTAGAACTGTTAAATCATGCATAGTTCGATTTAGAATGCTTATTCTCTAATATGCTGGAACTAATTTGAATAGAATGAAATTATTCAGTTCAAGAACCCATTTCATATACCGTTGAATGCCTGTGATCACAAATCCCGCCATTCGTTACATTTTCCTCTTCCAGTGGCTATGGATGTGCGGATCATTTCTTCGAGTTCGACACAGAGCTCCATTCGTGGGAAGTTTTGGCCAAGCTTCTTGATGATTCGTCCACATTTGTAAGACATAAATTTTATGTCACAGTCGATACAGATTAACTTATCAGACCTACTATTTATTTCACAATTAATTCATATTGCTATTTCCGCCATTGTGACGACTGTCCGGTCTTAGATAGATTGACATTTTGCAGTTGTTTCACATATTTAATTGTATAAGAATATATAAACAAAATTTATTATCATTATATAATAATTACGTAACAAATTATTAAATATGTAATCATTTTTACACTTCAGCCAAATCGCATGTTATATATTTTCAGGATATTATATGCGATGTGGGAATGGCCGTATCTTTGCGCGGGGTTCTGTACAACGTCCGTGTCATCTTTCTTAACAAGAAAATTTTGCTTATTCGTCCTAAAATGACCCTATGTGATGACGGAAACTACAGGTATACATGTTATTATACTTGATTTTCGTCATCTTTTTGTACTTTCTATCAGGAACTCACAATTCCGAACCATGGAATGTTGTGGATTTAATTGAATTATTCACGTGTTCTGCGCAAATCGTTCGTTATAAATGAAGCATACTGATGAATATTTTAATAATGATTGTTAATAGTTTTCAAGCTAAATTTTGTATTTAATAGAATTTCTTTATTTTAAGAGTGCGGTCTTTGCCCAGTCGTTAACGAGGTGCCACAATTTTTTGATTCATTGTCGAGTTGAAAATTCAATACAGCCGACAATTTTTGTTGGCTTCTCGCTGTATCGAAGTGCTAATTGAATTTGTTCTTATAGAGAATCCCGGTGGTTTACACCTTGGCGATATCGAAAACATACTGAGGAATACACCCTACCGCCGATGGTGACTCGGCTTACCGAACAGGTCAAAGTTCCTTTTGGGGACGCTTTGCTCGAGACCAAAGATTCATTGATAGGCTATGAGATCTGTGAAGAGTTATGGAATCCGAATAGGTTGGTTGACGAAGCACTGTTAGTATCCACACATTTAGTTCGATTCTTGTTCTTTGAGTACTTATTAGATTTCAAAATGGTACATTGTAACATATATATATGATATCTACGGAATTACGCACAGTTTAGTTAAAAATTACCTCATTTATAGCTTAATTTTGAATAGCATTGAATTCATGCGGAAATTCAGGCTGAAACTCACGAAGACTTTATATAGAATATTAGATTGGTCAAAGAAAAAGGACTTAAATTTGTATCGAACTCTTGTTTTTGCATCCTCTGATACTGAGCAATGATTGAGCATGTAATGCAAAAAGAAAATTGATCCGTATTTACATGTAGCAGTGGTAAAACGATTTGCCTAGCCTTTCTGTGTATATGAAAAGTTGTTACATGTAATTTTTTACCGATTTAAACTTGCAATTATAGCACAAACATTGACGCGTGCTTGTGTGGGGCAGAAATCATTTTCAACTCGTCCGGATCATATCATGAACTGCGAAAACGAAATCTCATCCGTGATCTGGTCGCATCTGCCTCATTGAAGTCAGCTTGTGTTTATGTTTTTTCGAATCTGCGTGGCTGTGACGGGGAACGCGTCTATTACCAAGGCTTGTCAAATATAACTATGAACGGGCGGTTTCTCGCTGTCGGCAAACAATTTGGTCTTGAAGAGGTATACGTTTTATAATCATATAGTTTCACATAAGCATGGCCAAAAAATCTTCTCACTTTGGCTTTGAGAAGACGAAAAGAAAAAAAGGAGAAATACGGCGTCATATTTTACAAATATTTAGCACGCCTAATGTATCCTTATAGATTACTATACCTAAGCATCTCTTGTGCGTACCATATTCGCTACTTTTAGGAAACAGATCATTCATTAAAAGCGAGATGTCAGATTATATTATTAATTAATGATTTTAACCAGCTTCTTGAAAATGCACTAATGTTTTTTTATCGAAAAAAATCTAACAATGTAAAATTCACTATTGCCAACAAATGATTGACAATATCAAATTATTATATAGGGTTTAATATCTACATCCGAAATAATATCAAGAAAAGGACTTTTTCAAAAGTAGGCTTCGTTTCAACAAGGACTTCTAAACATTTTTGTGTAATTTTTTTTTTATTATTATCATCACTATTATTATGATTTTAATATTCCTGCTAGTTTCAAGTACGATGATGCATCAATGTTCACATAGCTTTTCCTTTTTTCCTAATAACAAAAAGTCAATTTCTGATGCATTTTGCAGGTCGAGGTAATAACGGCCAAGTTCTTCATCGAGGACATCCGAGCTCGACGTGCGATATTCCGTTCCCGAGGATGGGCTAGTACAACGATGGCCATGTACCCTCATGTCCGTGCAGATATTTACCTTGTTTCAAGCATCGGAGGAAGTGCTAATACACCTATTGAATGGCCAGAAATGGTTGCTGAAATGGAAATTTCTTTAGGACCTGCTTGTTGGCTATGGGACTATCTCAGGTAAGCACTTTCATGCATGTTCTTGTAACATAACAAATGGGGGTTTGAAGATTTGCTTTGTTTCCTTTGGTTTCGAAGGGTTCATTCTCTAACTTATTTTTATTTCCGCCCGTAGGCGTTCCGGTCAAGGCGGTTTCTTTCTTCCCCTGAGTGGCGGGGTTGATTCAGCCTCCGTGGGTACAATCGTGTATTCAATGTGCACCCTCATCGACGAGGCGATCAAAGCCGGCAACCAGGAGGTAAGTTGTATCTCTCAAGTGCTTTACCCTTGGGAGTTTACAATCGTTTATAAATATGATGAAAGACTTGTTCAATGCTATTTTCCCTTAGTTGGATAAATGAATGTTAGATACCCATTCTGTCGCGTAAAAAGCGTTCTCTTGCTTAATAAGTATTCATCCTCATTAAGCCTCGATAAACCCTATAATGGTCTGTATTATGAAGGTACTTGGCGATCTGCGAACTGTAATTGGCGACTCGAAGTATATGCCACCGGAAAGTAGTGGTGCACGAGAGATTTGCCAAAAATTGTTGTTTACTTGTTATATGGGTACTGAGAACTCCTCGCAAAAAACGAAATCGGCAGCGAAGAATTTTGCTTCTCAGATCGGCGCCAGCCATCAAAGCATTATTATTGATACCGCCGTCAGGGCGATTGTTGGTAAGTTCGCATTTAATATGTATATCATATGTGCATTAATATACGTATGAGTAATGGCTTAGTTTTTATATGCAATTGTTTTCACTTGGGACAAACAACGCATATTGAGGAGGGATAATAGATGCAAATTGACGAGCGTTGGAATTTACCATAAAGATTGCCAGCTAATGCTTATGTAATCGATTTGCTTCCTTTTTTCAACACACCATTTTTATCTATAAAATATTTCATAGCTTTTCCCATTGGTAGTAACGATTAATGATTCGCAACGAAAATCGTCTCCTCAAATAAATTTCGTGTTTGACTTTATTTTTCTAGATCAATAGATATGTGTATTAATTCTCGTTCTATGCGCGCTATATTTCCGTAGCAATATTTGTTAGCGTTATGGGTGGACGAGTGCCAAAGTTCCAGGCACACGGGGGCTCCACTCGTGAAGATCTTGCTTTGCAAAACGTTCAGGCGCGAGTTAGAATGCTTTTAAGCTATCTATTCGCGCAGCTCCTTCTGTGGGGAAGCGAACGGCCTGGGGGATTGCTTGTTTTGGCGACGGGTAATATGGACGAAGCACTCCGAGGGTATCTCACGAAATACGATTGTTCGAGCGGCGATATCAACCCTATTGGGAGCATCTCGAAGACAGATCTTAAAAAGTTTCTACGATTTGCTGTCGGCCACTTTAACCTTAACTCGTTGGAAGGTAATTCAAATACGCCTCGATTTAGAGATAAATAATCTATATTAATTTTTAATCTTTATTTTATTTTTAGTCAGACTAATATACGAATATATAGATTTACATTGTTCCAGTTTTAAGAACGATCACTGTTAACCGCATTCTGATTCTTATATGTGCAACTAAGTTTGACATCGTAGGTTACGACACACATTTAGATCAGTACAACTTAAGGTACATTTTTTAATTTAAAAAAATCATCGTGACGTTTATCAAGCTGACTTCTCATTCAGTAAAATAGTTCGTATCTCACATCTAACGTGTAATTTATGCAAATTTATAGAATAAGATTAACGCTGAAAGCATTTTCTCTAACATAGGTGCCCTTGATTGGTGTTCCACAGGCATTTTAGATGCTCCTCCGACGGCCGAGCTGACACCTCTGCGCGAAGGACAAGTGGTGCAAACTGACGAGGCCGATATGGGCATGACGTACGCCGAATTGTCGACATATGGCAGCTTGCGAAAACAACATGGCTGTGGACCTCTCGCTATGTATTTGCGAATCACCGCTGAGGAGCCCTCGGCAAGACCTGCGGATGTTGCTAGGAAAGTTAGTACAAACAGAACTGATTACCACTGCGTCAAATGAGATGGCTAATGGAGTTACTAAGTATTGCATTTTAAATGTTGGATAGACAAGCGAGCGGTGCCGGAAAACTTGGCAGCTGAGTTGATAAGATTCATTCGCTATAAACATTTTTTTCACTAAGTAACTAGTTCGAAGTCCAGTCAAAGGCACGCGCCACAAACGGGTATGAGATGCCACAAAGCTTCGTACTAGCAATCTGAGATTTGTTAGCCCACTAATGCATCTTGGCTATTAAAATAATTTTCAATAATAATAATTTTCAGAAAAATGCTAGAATACTCAATAAATCCATTTTAGATTTTTAGAAAGAGACTCGTTTAGGTCCGATGCAATAGCATTAGGGCTTACAGATATTGTATCATATCCTGAAATATTGATATTAATACAACGTGTTTCTTACCTGTTGGTATTCAAGGTTAAACATTTCTTCAAAATGTACTCAATTAATCGCCACAAGACAACTGTATTAACGCCAGCATACCACGCTGAAAGTTACAGTCCCGACGATAACCGTTTCGATCATCGACCTTTTCTTTACAATCCACAGTGGAAATGGCAGTTCAAGAGTATTGACCGCTACGTTTCACAAATGGCGATTTCATCTCACCCTCGGACGCTACTTTCATCTGGAAGTCTCAGTCGGAAGCCCGAGCTTGTTTAATTTGTGTATGTTTTCGTCTTCTCAATGTTGAAATCTTAACTTTCAATCAATTGGAAATATTTTTATTCTTGCCACAAAGGCAAAAGTTTTTAAAGCTTTTATTTGACTTTATTCAGACTGCGTAATTCTTTACTTCCTGTAGCGGTTATTATATACTGCTCAGTATCACAAGGGCGATGAGACCACCTTTTTTCTCCTCATCTTTCTATAAGGAAATAGCAGCAGTATGACAAGATATATTTATGGTTGTTTGTTGTCGGTGTGTAAAAAAAATGTTAATTGAGCTAATTAGCGTCCCGGTTGTGCGAGTTGTCTGAGTATAGAACGAGGACAAATAAAGTTTCTCATAGACAAACCGGACAATTATACTCGGCTTTGTATGTGCAATAAGAGTCGAGATCCGTTCCTATAACAAGGAGGAAGTGAGTGAAAACGACGAAGAGATTGTCGTATGGGGTTGTGACATCCCCGTGCCTGTTTTTTGGTCAATGAGTTAGTTTTTCTCTGTTCATAAATATAGCGCAAACCAAATGTTTGCCTATTTATGATTTTTAGGCACCATCGGCCCGCCGGTGTATTTTTGTGTCAGTGATACGAACACTGCCAAGAACGCAGTATATAGAAGACATATATATATATATATATATATATGGTGTTGGGACAAAATTGATGTTGTCTTTCAGCTGCATCTAAATGAAAACAATAAAAAAGAACGTTATCGAGACGAAATTTTTTGCATATGCAAGCAGAAATAAGCCTGACAAGCGCGTTTATTTACTATGACTGCCACTTTGAGTTTCTCGAAAATCTAAAGATATAAAAAGTGAAAAAAATCAAAAGATGCGAGCGAGCCCAGAAAGGCGAGCCGTTGTAGCCTATATAAACAACCGTATAAACAATTATCACTTGCCGAGCCTCTAGTATTTTCGGATTATAAGACATGGCTTTCTGTTTTCTTTTTGGTAAATTTTTGATCCTTTTAGTTTTACCTCTACTCCGGCTCTGGTGGTCTAGGAAGAACGGTTTTCTTCTAGTAGTAATGACGAATCAGAATGCCCGATACGACTAACAGTTCACAAGATTGCGCCACGATTTATCCCGTACGCTCTGTATATGTATAATAGATATGTATCTGAATGCTTGATATTGTTCATTTGACGCACTGTTACGAACCATTGTTGGTGAGGGTTATATAAATGATTAACGCCTTGTCAAAAAGACATTCATTCTCCAAAACAAAATGCCTTATTTAAACGAGTATGTTAAACAGATAAAGTGCGACGGGATCGTATGAGTTACTATTAGCATTACTAAAATAAATAACGTGTTACAGAATAAAGGCTCAATTATTTTTTGCAGTAATCGCTTTCAACGGTTCTAATTATTGCTATTTTGCAAGCATTACCTCTATGATTTTTAACCATCTACCAGGCCATCTCAAAGACGAAACACAGTTTTATTAATATTTTTGTTTGTGCTAGAGAAAGTAATTTAAGGAAACTGATGCTATTCTTAATAACAGTCTGGCTACTTAATATTAATCTGAAAAACGAAAAAATGTATGACAACTCTAAATAGTATAGCAAAATGTGCTGTTCCTAGAAAACCTCTGGTATTAAAAAAGAGGCCGGAATATGATGAAACTGGATAATTAAAAAAAATCCGTTTGAAAAATTATAATAATTTCACGTGCTACAGAAGAACGTGACCGTTTTCGCTTCTTAAAAAAATTAATTCGTTACCGGTATGATTGTTTGTTTAGGACCTAAGAGTACAAAAACAGTCGTCGAATCGTTAAAATTACCTATTAAATACATTACCATTACATACGAATACATAATATGAATATTTATTTAAAAGGTCTAGAATAGGCTTCTGAAATTTCTAATCAATCAGCGCATGAACCCCATTAATCACATATTGATTAGCCCATATGATATATTTCAATTGAGTTATAACTAAGATTACTGGATGTATCGGCTAGACCTGCAAGCTTTTCCTGAAACATTGCGGATGATCTCCTATCGCCATCTAATTATCACTTACTGA
The DNA here is from genome assembly GCF_002532875.2 of Varroa jacobsoni. Classification (NCBI taxonomy): domain Eukaryota; kingdom Metazoa; phylum Arthropoda; class Arachnida; order Mesostigmata; family Varroidae; genus Varroa; species Varroa jacobsoni. Next base: position 83,677 of record NW_019213013.1, read on the forward strand.
TACAATTTTTTTTGTTGGGTTTTTCATTGGAGAACCCCGCCTCGGTAAACCATTGGGGGCCAAAACGACACGAAGTTCCGTTGGATTTATTACTGATCAGTTATGCGTACATGTTGCTTATATTGTTTATTCGCCTCATTTGTGTATACTACACGAGCATATTATAATGAAAATAGGGAACTCGATTTTTTTCGACACATGAGTACGGTTGCTGTCATCATTGCTTACTACGTTCCAATACGTGCTATTAAATACAATATAACTTATTTTGTACGAACTTATGGAGTTAATGTTTTAAAACTTTCTGGTATTTATATTAGCGGTCCGCATTTCTCCAAAATCGATTATAGCACTAGTAATACGTGCAAAATAAATACTATAGCATTTTGTTGCTGTCATTACACGAATATGTATTCCTTTCATTTTTAAATAGCCATAGTGCGCTCTTACCATAACACCTCTGTGTCTTGAAATCAAACATCCCGGTATCGCTACTAACTCGTTCCAGCCGTTACTAGGGTGTAATGTCGATAGATAAGTAAATATCAGCTTTAAGCTACTAATTTTTAGGATAGCCTAGTTGAGTCCCTGTGATAACTTAGTTAAAAACGTGCTTACCTGCTATAAAATGAAGAAATTTATATTACGTTCATCAAAAACCAATGTCCGCCTTTTTTCAAAAGCTCCTTTTCGCTTACTTTATCCACTTCGATATAGCGGTTGAATGCGCTCTTGCTTTTTGATTTGTTCGTTGTGTGGCGCAATTTGAGATAAAATTCACGTCCAAACAATGTTCCTAAGGCATTTTCGACACCCACTTTATTTCGTCTTTAGCCGAAGTTATAGATAAAATAGAGTAGGTGTCGAAATAGCACTACATACTTACTCTGTGTATTGGGTTTTATAACTAAAAGAACTGCTTGAAGACAAACGCAAAGATCTCATCTAGAAGATACATCCTATTCTCAGCCAATCTAAGTTGACGAAGACTTCGGATAGTACTCATTAACCTGTCGTGAATATAGGATGCAAATACCCGACTCCCGTCCATCGCTCTTTCATTGAGGGAACTGCAACGTTACAACTACATCGTATACAGTATATAATACTAATCTGGCTTCTAGCCATGACACAACAAATTGTTAGCAATGCCAAGGGTGTCTATTTCTAGAGCACTGGTGAATGCACCATTAGGCAGACCATTTCCTTTGATTTTAAAGAAGTTGGTAAAAGAGTTGTCCTTATGTAGGTTGCGGAATATCCACCCGTCGTTTTCTTGGAAAGGTGCAGTACATAGGACGCCTAATTGTTATCTAGAATTAACATCGGTGTCATCCGGAATAATCTTAATAGATGTGTTTGGTTTATGGGATTTTGTCCAAATAATATCTTCCTCTTTAAACATTGAGAGCTTGCGTGTCCTTCCAACCAAGTGTAACGGACAAGAAAACATGGCTTCTCATCATTTACCAGCATCGCATCCGGCACTGTGCAAAGCGCAGCCATAATAGCGGGTTCTTTCACAGAATTGTTAGGTTAATAAAGGGCGCCGTCTTTCTCTATACGAGGAAAAACATTATTTACATTTAGTGGGCCTGGAAGGATTTTGTTGAAAGACGCTTGAAACTAACAAAATGGTTAACAAGAACCTGTGTATGGCACAGATACGTTGAAACAGGTCTATAAAATAGAAAAGAGTCAACAGACAAGAGTCGTTCCCATGGTAGTGCAGTGTAAACTTGTTTTTAAAATTAAACTCATAAAGACGCGGCGCCTTATGTTCGACACGGGGCCTAGAAACACTTTCCCTCGTGGTAGAAGGATCCAGGCATCGGCAGCAATGCCTAGCGCTTCAAAAACTCGACACAAGACTCAAAATATTTCGAAACGAAGTCATCGCATCCACGGCCGTGTCAAATGCCACCTGGCAAAGATACGAAAATCGTCTTGCAAAAGCTTGACTGGTACTACCATTAAATTCAATCAGCAGGTTGAATGAAGTTCGTTACTTCATAAGTGAGTCGTTTCAGGCTAGCTGATTTCAGTGTAATAAACAGTTACAATTGTTTTGTTATAAACCTATTGAATAACGTAGGCCTTTAATATTATGTCCCAATAATCCGAATGCCCTGTTTAGTAATTACGCAGCCCTTCTCTAATGCTTAATGGTGAACGTTGTAGTAATAACGATCCCGTTCATTGGTTCCCACTAGCGGTCACAAGCCGTTGATAAGCTCCTCAAGTGGGCCAGGTCCGTCCAATATGCGTATTAAAAACTAATGCAGAAAGGCAATTTTTTCATACATAGATATAAATGCAATACATAAGCGACATATTTGGATTATGGCATAGAGGCAAATTTTGTTGCTAGGCGCAATAGTAAACATAGATATGCCGTTGACATGCCTTAGGGTCGATTAAATCTGCGACAAATTATCGCGACCTCATCTATTAGCAGAGCTACAAATATGCTTTTAATGTGTGGCATTTTAATGAATCTGAAGAAGCATTTAGCTTCATGATTGAATGCTAGTCACGCCCTTTTGAATTGAAATTCTTCCTCTGCAAAACTTGTACGCAACTTAATCATCTTACACTTGTGAGCTGACTGTCGAAGAGAACTGCAACGTAATTGTTACTTGGAAATAAGCAAGCGTTCAATTGCTTAATCTATTAATATTTCTTACAGGCTCTTCAATAAAAACACCATATTCCAATGGCGCGAGGGTTGCGGATTTCGCTAAGTTTCTTACTAGTAAAATGTTATCGTTCCCTACGACATGTTTTATTTACAATGAACTCACATTAAATTCGCTAGTAACGATACTTCCTCTCTCTCTCTCTCTCTCTATATATATATATATATATATATATTAGGCAGTAGCGCAGCAGCATCTCTTCAGATAGAGTAGAACGAGCAAGTAACAAGAGGTACCGCCCCACCTCGTTCTGTCCCCCTTTTTTCTTAGGTGAGCACCACCCGCGAGCACTAGTTAGAGCTGCCCCTCCCCCAACTACCGTCCCATGATGGCATAGAATGTTGTGTAGCAATGGCGGTGCTGATGATCTCAATAACTGTATTGTTCATGCCAATCTCGCCTTCGTTTGAGTATTGGTACTGGCCATGCTAGCGGGGGTGTAGTGGCCGTTAGGCCCACTCTTCCGTACTTAACCAGTGCTAACAAGGCGGCGCCCACTTCGTCACAGGCTAGGATTCGACGACACCACATTGCAGCTGCTTCCAACAGCAGCGACACTACAGCGTCCTCAGCACGTGTTAGCGGCACTCGCAGGCAGGCCTACTACACTACACAGTAGGCCTATGATACATGGCAATGTGAATCGTTGTACTCACTCAAAACCGGTGGTAGGAAGAATTTAGTAGCCTACGACGACGTTAACCACTATTTCAGCTTGATAGTAGGTGCGACGACCACACTGCCCTACGAACGGGTATGTAGTGGCATCACACTGAATGTGATGCCACAAGCGCAAGTAAGCCTGCAGCTGGATAGTGGTTTAGGCCAGCGGTCCACCACTAACTATCATCAGCCTGATTCGTTGATGTGCTGCCGGATTGTCGTTCCCCAGATATATCCACCCCTCCTCCCGCTCCACCCCGCTCTTACATGTGCGCACATATACGCACACTTCAAGAAAGATACACTGTTCACCAATGCTGAATAGTTGCGACACGATTCTGGAGGACACGGAGGCCAATTTAGGGTCAATCGTCTTAACTTTTAGATGGCCATATAAAATGCAAGGTGTTTTACCGTAATCGTACAACAATTCCGTGGCAGTAGTCTGCTTTATAAGTTTATGTAATACACGGATAAGACTTGTTTCTCCGCAGCCGGTTACTTGCTCATTTCCTAGCTAATTGTAACACCTCGGCTGGAGCGTGGATAAAAGGAACCATCTTCGGCTATATTGATACAATTCTACTATAGGATCTGGTAATCGAAATGCCAACTGGGACAGTGATTTTGACAATTTCTTCGGAAATTCAACTGCTTCATTAACACGAGTGTAATTTTTATAATACGTTTTGGTCTTAAAACTGAATGTTACAAAGAAACCATCTCATTGTCGAATATACATAAAGTCTATGTGTATGCTGCTATTATAAGATAATATAAAAGACGAACGAACAATTCAGCCAGTTCAAGTAATAAAAGATCAGAAACCAAGGGGGGGATACTCACTAGTCGCTTCCTTGGATAACCTGTCGGAAGCGCGTTATTACCAACAAACGATTACATGTGATGAACGCTAACGATGGACCCATCTTTGCCGAGCTTGCCCAAAATCATTCCATTTACCGTTAGTAAGCAATTAGTTTAGTTTATGGTCGCTATGGCCACTTTATTCTCAGCGACTAGTCATTCCCTTTCGCAAACCCCAGTTCTAACTCTGCCTAGCAGTTATCACTCGAAAACAAGCCAATGTCGAATTCGATAATCTTTGGATACCCTCGTGTTTTGGCACTCCTTTAGTATGGACTTAATAAAATAAAGCTATATTCGTCTATGCTAGAAAATGTCCGAGCACTTCAATGTTACCCGCCAATAGTTCTAGTACGAGATAAATTTATGTCGATGCAACGCATCGGCAAAAAGTTGCATGCCTACATGTACTAGAAGCAGTTCCGAGTGATGCGCAGTAACTTCTTGAATACCGCTAACTTTGGCTCTTTCGATTTCTCCTTCCCCTGTTCGCTAAGACGCGGCTACACGGTAGCAATTAATAGTTGAAAAAAACCGAGGAAATATTTTTTCTCGTGCCCAGTCATGCGCACAGTGTTGTCTTCCTATGTTTCATATCTATGTCTGTATGTCAGCGGGCGTTGTACTCATACCAGGTGCACGGGACGAGCCCAAGCAGGGCTTGGCCTGTCGCCAGCACAGCCGCAGTTGTTGCCGAACGCGCAATCCACACGAGATGCGCAGTCGTCCGAGTGTAAGACTGCAGGCCTCTGTGCAGAACGAGCTAGCTCGGATTTTGTCGCGACTATCTTAGCCGTGGCTGCCAGGTGCAGTTAACTGCACGCAGCCCGTGCCGAAGAAGCCAACGGGAGCAGAGTAGTTAGGTTAACACTGGCGGCTGGTGCCGAACGCGGATGCGGAATCCTGGGACAGCATAGAACCGCGCAGTCAGGCAGCGGCTGGCCAGTCTCCAGCACCGAGTACCGAGCGGAACCACCAGCCGCAAACCAACTTCGATCTCTTCCGACCCAGGCACAACGGATCGTGCGGGTTATCTTTGGTTTAGGGTTGGATCGGTCGTTGGCTTGAACTCCTTTTCCTTCTCTCGCTCCTGCGCGCGAGCAGGACCATCGCGACAACAACAATAGCAGTAGCAGCGACAACAACTCAACTCGTAGCGTTCAATAAGGTGCGACGACTTCGTAACAACGGGATGAAGTTGATGCCTGGTGGGCCTGAAATCGGTAGTATATACACTAGCACTGCCGCGAAGCATCATGCACTAGTCGAATTGTTTCATCTTTCTTGTGTTTTTTCTTTCATCCTTTCCTTTCATCCGATTTTACCAGGCCATATCATCGTAGTAATAGCAGACTAGTGAAGGGTGTCGTTCCATGACGCGGAAGATTAACAAAGAATAGAATAAAGTGACCTTATGAAATTCGAGATTATCTAAAGCATGCCATCAAAAAATCAGTCTTCGAATTGGTTGACGGTGCCACTTCGTTCATGAGCTGAGTTAGCGATACGTATCGACGTATAGAAATATATGATTCCAGCTAAATCATTCAAGTGTATTTATTTATATATCAATAATGCTTATGGACTGGTGTTCAGTTGCGCGAATAGCGGCTCTACAACATCGATATTCTACTACCAACATTATTTTGTTTGACAGGAAGTTAGTAGCAGAGCAGGCTGATGATGTCAGGGTCAGTCTATGCAATTGTATTTAGCATGGTTAAGGATCATAGCGGTGTGACAGATAGTTCAATGGAAACGATTAGCTTGTAAACCTGTTAACTGCTGCTTAAGTTATCAGTTACGTACTTAGATATACATTTAAATGTTCAGATAATATTTATTTGATTTTTGTTAGAATTATTATCGTACGATACGGTGAATTTATTTTGGCACACGATACTAAGTTACTATGTATAATGCGTACCGCATTTAAAACCATAATCTGACACATATAGTACATGTTAATTGGGTAGTACTATCTAGTCGAGTACTGGATTCGGTTTCTCCATATTGTTACTTCTCATGCGTTTATCAGAACACAGGGGAGTATATTTAATTAGCTCGATCTTCACTTTTCGTCAGTGGCCTGCTTAGGCAAGAATGCCGTAGACGTATACGCAACGAATACGATCGATAAACCCTTCTTTGACTGCGACCTATCGTATGCCATAATATACGATAAAAAAACTGCGCTTCGGTGACCCTCCTTGGCGTGCCCATGCCTGTGATTGCCTAATAGTGGACGTGGGTAAACGTGACAATTTTGCCGTGCAAATTTTATTCACTCAGGTTTATATTAGGCGCCGTTGAGTAGACGATATCGTCCTGTCGAATAGGGTAGAGGATGTTATTTTTTCAAGTATTTCTTTCTGTTTGTTGTTGATGAGGTCTGGAGTCGCCCACGCCCGAGAGTCCTTGCCCGGGAAATTTCTCTGTCCCAATCCACAAGTAAGGATCTCAGGGAGGAGGAGTACCCCGCAGTTAAGGAGAAACTGCTGCTGCGTTCGTTGTTCTGAGTCGGTGAAGAACGTTACAGCCCTGAACTTGTAAAGATCGTCACTATATACCGATGCTACAGGTGGTGCAGTAGTAAGACTTGTGCTCGTTTGGGAAGTAAGGGATAATTCAGGCTGCTGTGAATTGACGTGCCTTTTATTTTGCCAGAAAGGTTTGCTACGACACCTGCCATAATATCGTAATCATTATTATTATTATTATAATAATTGTTTACAGATATTCTATAGGTCAATGTCTGTGATAGTAGAAACTTTCGATGCTGCTGTTGATTTCGTCAAGGTTATGACTTTGCAATGCACGTGTCCAGATGTACAGACGACTCTGTCGCGAGCGGAACACTTGGGTTTGATTTCTGAGAGCGACTCGACAAGGGCGTGGGCAGTTCCGGGACAACAATGGTGGTAATGCATGGCTTAACACATACAGAGAGACACAGATAAGACACGCAATGAAAACGAAAGACGAATACGTGCAGTAAGTTACGCCTAAGTATAGACATTACATTATGCAACAATAATGCAAGATTGTTTTGAGAACAACACTCATATCTATTATGCAGCTATATTTATCATAGAAATGACTAGGTAGACTTAATCATTATGTTGACAATGCAGGACGATACGAGAAACAGTTGTGTACCATGAAATCTACTTCATTCTAGCTGGTACCTGATAATTATTAAGTAGTGTCAAAGTCAAATTTGGCGCCACTCCTGAGTTTGTTGATATCGTTCTGAATTGCCGACAGAGGCGGAAAAAACCCTTGACTCAGCTGCCACCTGCCGTGCTTATTACTGTCGAATGCTTTTGCCTACAGTGGCTACCTGCTAGCTGCACGATCGCTGGCAATACTGCAACAGTAGAAGATGTGGTAGAGACGTTTATTTATTCAGTGCGCCTGTCGGTGTTATGGTTTGTCGGAAAGCGATTGTTAAGCAAGCGTGGCCAGCATGAGCTAGTTGGATGTATAGTCGGGAAGGTTACGGCACAACTATACAACCTACTACCTCGGCTCTGCCAGTGCACTGAGAACGGCGAGCAACTTTCCTTTTGCGTCTCTTTCTCTTCGTTTACATTGTTTCGTTCTCGCCTTCGCCAACACAACACACCCTTCATATCCCGATACGGTGTACTCACTGTCCTGCTCTTCATGCAGATTCCCCCGAATTCAAACCCCCTTTGATTACCATCAAAGAATAGAAGCGGCACCTGGGAATAGTTCGTACAGCAAAAGCAAAACAAATATGCCATGAAATATTTATGTAACCGATTTCTTCAATAGGTATACCTTAAGATGTTTTGGTTTTTTTTTAGCAGGTAATCATAACTCGTTCGTGCAGTATATATATGCATGATAAGTACGAGCTAACTGTTATATATTTGGTGAGAACATGATTCTCAAGGACGTAATCTCTAACTGCATGTTTTTACTATGACTGTTTGACTTGACCCTATTAAGTGTGGTAATATATCTAATGCGTAAGGTGGGGTCCAGAAAACGGGCAAAAGATAATTTATGTAAGTAAAATTTCATAATGGACATATTTTGTCACTAAAGGCTATAAACTGAGATTTTCGTTTCCTGCGTTCTATTGTGCACCACAAATATGTCTTATTCCGCTGAAATAGTAGTAGATTTTGTATTTACAATCCTGAGGCGTCTTTGGTCACTCAGTAAGTTTTAGCAACCTTCCATATTGTATGATTCTGTTTTCGAAAAGTTTCATTTTATTAAGCATTTTATTAAGGATTTTATTAAGCACATGAGCGTTACCATAACATGACCCTTGATGTGCCGATCTAGCACTGCAAAACTATGGGAACATATGTATTTTTTAAAAGTATTCATATTTTTCATCTCTATTTTGCTTCCTATCAATTGGGAACCATCTGTTATCGCCAGATGATTTAACAGCGATAGGTAATCGGACCGCACCACATCGACTTTAGTATGAGGATGGAATCCTAATGAATGTACCGTAGCCTTTCATTCGTCTGGCCGAACACAAAAGCAAAATGAAAATTTTCATCACGGCTGTATATTCCTAGTAAACAAATTAAAAAAGACATCAACATCTCAATACTGATTATTTATAACGTCTGCATTACTAAACACCGGTGACGTTAGGATTTGAAATTGACCTAGTGTTGAATTATAGATTTGTCGGTAAAGAATAGAGAAGTTAACAATAATCTATATGTAGTGGAGCTCACACACACCTTTAAGAATCAGTTTTTCTGTATTTCTATTCTAATTGAATAATTAAGCAGTTCATTGTTCGGCCTGCTTTCAGCCTACAAACAATTTCACAGCAGAGAGTATTCTAGTAAAACAATGACAAAAAAATCGTTTGACTATTTCTTTCTTGAAAAAGAAAGCTTTCATCTTTCGTCGAGTTCGAACCGGGTCGTGATAGCGACAAAATCGTACCTGGCTACAAACAGAAAAGTTGAAATCAACGATTCAAAGGAAAAAAAGCTACTGTATGTATCGGAAGTGTATGTGATCCTCAAAATATCTCCGATCGGCTGCGAACCGACTCAACGTTTCGTTATTCCAATAATACAAATCGTGGAATGAAGCGTCTACCGCCATTACGGCTAGTACCCGCTGGACGCGTCGTCATGTTGTGAGCTTACGTGGCTAGAGTCAGGTACGGCACGAGATCATCTTCCGTTTACTCAAACTCTAATATTTGACATATGTATAAAAACGCTTGTCCAAAGAAAGGAATATTGTAGAACATTGCCAGCCGCGAGCATGGAACAGCGGAGCGCGAGATATGTTTCGCCTGAAATTGAACAAGCGATCAGTGGATAATGCGATCAGTCCGACGAACATCCATCAGGGAGTCGTCTATGGCTCCGCCTTTAAACGGGACAGGCAAAGGTCACTGTATGACGTTGAGCAGATTCGTTGTGATGGATTCGCCGCTACGAGAATATATATATAGAGTGGAGTACAGATGAAGTATTTCATCAATGCCCGCATTACGCGTCTGTGTAAAGAACAAGGAGAAACATCGTGGTAAATTCACCATTCACTACTATTGCTTTTTGAATGCGGTCACAAATCCCGATCCTGTTCGCCGTTACATACTATTAGGAAATGGTTGCGTCCGATTCACCCGATCGGAATATACTGGAACTGGATCGAGAGCTCGACTGAGAAAAATTTACCCCTTGCAAAACGCTTCAATTTTAACCAGATGAGAATCAGTAACCGGCGCAACGTTATTTAGCATGAAAATTACTAAACAGTTATAGAAATTTGGATGTTTTCGAGAGAACCAGATTAATGGCCACTTGCACGTATCTTGCTGCGAATGGACTGGGCACTAAGACAACGCAGTCAATATTGCCCAGACTACGCTCTGAAATAAACTGAGTTTATACTGCCATTTGTCTGCTTCCCTGTTTTTCCTACTCGAGGAAGCTCTGTGACCCTATATTGGGTACCGAGATTCACTTTCAAAGAGAACTAGTATACACATCATCTAACAGCAAAATCTATAAATAGCACAACGAGGTAGTGTTATGCAATACGGAAAAGGCCACACCACCGCTGATCTTTTCTGGCCACTAGCGCGTTTGGTGCAAAGCTGTTATTACGGCATCGTTTTTTTTAAATTCACTTGTCTGCCGACAACTGAAAGGTCTAAGCAGTGAAGACCGGCTGGCTTCGTATTACGTTGCTCCGCTCATGCGAACCCAGTACGAATAATACTTCATCACCAGGTCGAACAATGCAATTAGTCAGTGAAGTCCGAACCCCTCTCAACTAATGCAAACCGTTACGGCATGCAGTTGTACATCGGTCACAATACGTGCGAACAAATATGTCATCAATAATTCAAAAGCGATTGCGAACCTCCCGTGAGGAATTCGATGAGCGCGCGAGGACGTAAACATGGAAAAAACGCTTGATAGTCATCGACGGTACTCAATGACAGCCATCGAAACTCCTGATCCTAATTGGCGGCTCATAACAGTACAGGTAAATCCTTATCAGTTGAATCCACTTATCAGCTGAATGCGGCTTTGACTTAACCATTTCGAACACTTCTAATTTTAGGTATCGATGCGCCACGAAATATATGTGCATATCATATCGAAGACGAATTAGGGTAAAATGAAGCGTGTTAATTGTAGGTATACTTAAATACCCAGATTTCTTTTGTACGTTTACGCCAAGCGAACACGATAGATAGCATGCTTTATTGTATAGGGTGAGCGACACGTCCGTAGCTGGATAATCCCTCGGGCCTTCTCCTTTGCCTGTTTCGACGATTGAAACAGCGTGGGCTACCCGAAAATTCGAACTTGTCTGCTCAAACATGAAACACAAGTTCGGATGTACGGGTAGACTACGCTAATCAGACAGCCCATATCTGAGCTCGGCTGGTAATCGCGGGGTCGCTTGCAAAGTCGAACGAAAAACCTTCATAACTTGAACTTCATTTGGGTGAAGTCTCGAAGAGGCCTGTTAATGGCGTTGGTGTCGTAGAGCTACGCCGCCTAAGCAGCAGACTTGAGTTATCTTATATCACGTGTGGCGTAGCAGTATCGTCAAATACTTAATGTGGATGTCGATATTTCTCTCATTTTACCTGCAATTGAGAAGACAGCGGGCGATTAAGACAAATTTCGAATTAGATTTTACGCATATGATTCTTTATTTGCCATGTACGCATAGGCAAAACAATAAAGATACGGTTAAAGAACTATTAGATAGTAGTTGAGAGGTTTTTCTCCGAGTAACGGAGCGTTTATATTGTTTAGCACGACGCACTCTTATTTACTTGTTTTTCGGCTTATTACTCAAGACGACTAGGGCATAAAGAGGTCTATAATTTTTGAAACTTATAACGGACTGGACGTCTTAGACATCACTCTTCTCACTACTCATTACGAATGATATCCTTCTAATCTTTAGACGGTATCTGTTGAGTTTCGATCTAAAAGTTCCGCTTCAATATAAAGTTTATCTACTAACTCTGACCTCCTTTTATACGAAACGGCATTTCATCGAAGCTAGTTAGGCATGCTCGGGTTTTTAACAATTTCAAATAGTCTCGTTAACGGAGCCATTGATCATTCCACTAATTCTACAGCGCATTTTTATGAGAAGAACTTCCTACGATAAGAACAGCCCTATACGAGCGTGGGTGGTCGCGTTCACAGTTACAGGTGGGTACCTAACGCTTCTCACACTGAAGACGCTCAAAGTAAAAATGAGAGGCGGCATTATGTAATTCAAGTAACCGTGAAAATAGAATCCTTTTGCTCATTGAAGCCCACTGTGACAAGGTACCAAGTACAGATGAAACAAAGTACTACATTACTTCTTGATTAAAACCGAGCTCAGTTCTAGAGCACTGCCAATCTCGTAGGAGGTGTATTCCTTTCCATGGAGAGAACTAGTACGCGGCGTGCATTCAACAACTGATATGCTACAATTGGCTATTAGATGGGTACTTTGATAAAAATTTAATTATATGGTTCTTCGTGGTTGCCAAAGGTATTGATGTACTATACAAAATACGGTCGAATCATTAGGTGTCGTTAGAAATTACAGTCGGGCTCAATCCTACTCGTCATAGAAATCCGTGCCCATACAACTCATCCTTGATTGACCACAAGTCAATCATACTCTATAGAGCCTCCTTTTGCGGTTTCGCTAGCACTTATGAATTTAATGATTGGAAGGATTAACCTGGCCTATTTTCAACATAAATGCACTGTACCCCATAGTTTCTTCTCTCTAGCGTTGGCAATTTGTATTGCAGTAGCAGAATCATCAGGATAAGTGATCTGTTATAGAGGCGGCAAACATCTGAACTATCCAGCAGCTTTTCATACTAGCAAAATGGATTTTCGCATGGTCTTCCGTGCATGAAGTAGACAGCATAGCATATCTAGGATATATGCGCAAACAACTGCTACTACATATAGACGACGGCTGACATCTCGGGAAAAACCTGTTCGATTCTCTTTCCACTGTTGCCTTCTAATATACACTCTCAAGCATAGGAATCCCACTTCGTCTATATTTTGTGCCTATTCTATCTATAGCATAGCCGTTTTTATTATCGGCATTGTTGCAAAGTTGACGGTCAACGCCACCATCAACCTCAGCCATCATCTCCAACAAATCGATTTTGAGTCACCTGATGAGGCACTCGATTTTCTTCTACGTTTGTCCAGTAGTAGTCGTAGTTTCAATTGGCTGAAACAACCTCTATCTTTACGTTCTGTTAGCTGCCTCTGGACTCAGCAACCCCTCCCCCCCCCCCGACCGTCCCAAAGGATACAAAACACAAGATGTCTAGGACGATCTATTCTCGTACATAGTACCGTTCTAAGAGTAGATATCTATTGGTTGATCAACCTCTTACTGTACTGCTGTTGCTTCTACCGAGGGACAAAGTAGCTTAGGACGTGCTTCGGCTCCGGGCATTGTTTCCACGGCCATTGCTTGCTCCCAGGTTTCAGCGAGTGAGCCGCCAGTGCCATCGCGAATTGGCCGATGAACAGGTAAACGAAAGGCCTGTTTCCCTTCATAGGTTGCTGAAGCTCTGCGAATGACGCTGCGGCTCCGAGAATGCTACGAGAACTTGCTGATGAGTCGGGTGCGGGAAGATGCGCGGATTTCGGTAAATACTCGGGGCCAAGTGGCAACGATGAGCAATTCTGGAGAGTAGTAAGTGGTTGTCTACTGGCTGTCGGTAGTGTTTTGGCTGCGGATTGGAGCGTTGGTAGTTCAAAATACATCCGTGTACTCCCGCTATTAATTTGCGCTAAGAATAGTCTTCGTTTGACGGTGGCGAGATGCGCAGTTTCAAGTAGTGCTAGGAACAGCGACTGGACCGGTCGTCTGCGCTGGCCAAGTCTCTAAGAATATACATACTGTCCTGGTTAGTGGAAACCCGGGCCTATGAGAACAAACTAACGGTGAGCTAGTGACACGAAACAGTAATGGCGTCGTTTGATGCCGGGAAGCAATTAGACCACAAAAAGTATGAGCAAAAACTACTACAGCAAGATCTGCGTAGTTTCTTGTCAGACAGGACAACACCTAAGGTTATGTGTTGCACTTGCAAACCAATGTGTCCGGCTAGTCAAGTTGACGTTTGATAGAGGAACAATATGAAAAGCAGTTGCCATGGGTGCAATTGCGCGTGATGCCAAGACAACAGTGCTCAAGAGCTGAAATGATCTATGTCAATCTATGCAACAGTTGCATTGGGACAAAAGCGAGAAAGGTAACAGCTGCGGCTGAGAAGTCAAATCACGCATCAGGACCAACTGTAACAAAGAAAATTTGTCGATGGGGTATCTTGCCCGTTGGTTGCTTGCATCAGAGTAGCTAGAGATCGATGGGGAATTTTTATTCGATTCATCATTATCTCGCGCTCCGTTGCCTCTGTTTCGGCTGCTATCTGCCCTCGTAATCTTACTTAGGTTTACTTAGCCATGTGATAGGACTCGTTAGGACAGGATAAGGGAAATCCCCTTTCTTCGTCTGTGAGGACAGGACACATTCCTTTCTAACCAAGCCATTGAACAGCTTCAGCTATCAATTCTCCCAGTAAAATACATACAACTAGCCGTTACTCTTAAGCTTATAGCCATGTACGCTAACGATCGTGCGCATCATATACAAAATGAGATTGTATGGATTTATTTCGTTTACTTATTTAACAAAAATTTATGTGAGATCGATGATCACTGCAAACCGTTATGTCTGTATCACATGCGCTACTTAGCCGTATACATCCATGCGAAGCCGGCCGACTTGTATTCTAATGCATATCTTATCTAAATGTCTTCTATCTCTTGACGTTGAAATAAAGGATATAGGCTTAACTGGTCCTATTGGCCTGATAGTGGCATCAACAACTGTTATATTCCAAGCTTTTTGTTGATCTGTCCAATCGCTCATTTTAACGCGCTCAAAAACCTCACAGAATGTTTTGGGTTTGGGCAGCTAGATATAAAGTTGACTAAACCTGGACAGCGCAGGCTGAAAATTCTCGCGATTCGACGGCCTCAACCTGGCCTAGCCTTCTATCCTCTGTCCTATTTCCCCGGTTAGCGCTGCATCTTCGTCATCGCAAAAATAGCGGCAGCGACGGCAGTCGCAACAACCTTCACCCTGGCTGATAAAAACTGCAATCTATGTAAATTGGTTAATAACACAATAGAACCACCCCAGTGGTGACTAGCACCCGTTATTTGTTTCTCGCCTCTGAGCTTTTTCTGGGCTCTCAGCGTTCTGTCCGTCTGCTTCGGCATATCAACTGCGGAGTCGCGTCAAGCATCGTTGGCAGTGAGTTAGAAAAGAGTTAACGATTTGAGTGTTGCATACATACACATGATGGAGAAGTATTAGGGACGGCTTCTCTACAACTGTGATGGGTTGTCTAACAAAGTCCCACAAGGTGCAAAAGAGATGGAGAAACGCGACAGTCTGCCTCCTGGAGAGACACCTTCTAGATAGCGGCGGAACGATGGCCTGGCTATACCTCAGGCTATGTAGATGTTGTTGTTGTTATTGTTGGTTTGATTTTGGTGCTAGTGCGTAACTAGATGAGTGTGACCCAGGCAGTCGGCGGTGCGGAGGTGCCTGGGGCGAGGGGGTGGGTAAGTGACTAACTAAACGGCCTACTTCTAGCCTTCTTTTTCGGTAGCATTTAAGTTAACTGCCACAGCTTCCGTTGTTTGACCAGCAGTGGTTACAGCCTCCCGAGACTTCAGTTACGGAGCCGAGAGTAGACGATGCCAGTTAAGCTAAGTTAACGATAGGAAATAAATCTAACTATGTTAGACGAGCAGCACAAACAGGTGTGGCAGCGACCAAGAACGGGCCAAACGTTTCGATAACTGTGGAATATTTACATAGTGCTTGCCGTTGAGTTGTAGTACTCGATTATAATACTCCCTAATAATTGTAACAGTAGACATTCTTATCAGATAGTAGTAACAGTAGCGTATTATGTTGGCAAAATCGGCGCCGTGACTGTTGCACTCAAATAGGAAGGATGGTTGGTTCATCGCTTGATGAGGTAGCACAAATACCTTAAGCTTTGGAGGTCATCCTCGACCACATACTACACATACGTCAATCTTTAGGCTTGAATGTCATCCTTGGCGTTGCTTAGCTAAACTGGTCTTAAGTTTTCATTTTAAACAGGCGGTATGTTACGGCAGAAGATTCTTGCGTTCTTTTAGTGAATGTGTCAAAGAGTGGGATGATTACGCACGTACATTTGTCGGTTAACAGGGCCACTTGCTATATATATGTGATCTACACCAAGATATAACGAAAAGAAAAATAACTTGTTGATGTAAATAAAGTCTTGATTTTCTTTAAAAATGATCTGGTCCTTATTACTAACCTCGTCACTTCTCCATACCCATTTCTATAACCGTCTCATAAACACAACAAAACTCACTAATGTTTCCGTCGTAAGGCTTTCATTTTTCACCACGGGAGACTCCTCCATCAACCCTTCTATCGGTCCATCGGGGGGAGCGGGTCGATGGAAATTCGTTCCTAAAATCTACCTTCAAACTATCCCCAACCAATTCACACATGGGAGAGCATCTGGGCTGGCCGTGGAGGCTTGCCTGCTGTCACAGACGAGCGCGAATTTTTTTTCTAAAAATACCAACTTGGCCATTTGTCCCCAGACCAGCTTTAGTTCTAGTATATAGCTTGAGAATAGCCTCCATTTGCCAAAAATGCTCTAGGATTTCAGTTTTACTTCTTTCACATGATTAGCGTTTTTTTCTAGGAGAAAAAGATCTCCGGATTGACGGATCAGCGCACAGGCATATAAACCCTCGTACTGCTAAAAAGTCGTGCAGAGTTAGCTTCCGCCGTTCGTGACCGATTTGAAGTCGATCGAATATCTACGCTCTAGGTATGGCTGCATCGCTCTTTCTAAAGGATCGACGGGTAAAAAGAAGGGGACTGTTGGTGAAGGGTTGATCTGGTTCACGAGCGCCCTCTGGCCGCTCATCTGGATGAGTTCGATGCTGTTCGTTGTCATCGTCTACGAGTGCCCAACCAAAACCAGCATCAGTGCACTCTGTTAGCAAAGCTTCATCAGCCGATGGTCGAACGCTTGAAATTTGGGGCCTCAAATTGTGAAACTTTAGGGAGAGGCAACTCCAGCCAGCAACAGCGGTCGCCAACAGTAAATATGCGATGTATTTTTGGGCCGTTTTTGAGTTTTACTCATCGAGAGCAGTGAATAGAGAAAAATCTAGAGATTTGCATCGCAGCATTACATGATTTTCCTACTTTCAACATCGAATTCGTCGGTCGCCAATACAACTAGGTATTATCGTGCATGTCGTGCATCAGCAAAAGTACCTACATGCCTATAGACTTGTGGTTGTGCACGCAAAGATGGACGACGGCTACCATGTGGTCAGCTTATATAGTGCCCAGCGAGCAAATATTCCAATATGCATCCAGCAAAGGTTCTTCGAGCGAGATAGTTTGGTCTACCTTATCGAGTTGACTAAGAGTCTATCGAATGGCTTCCTTAGCTACAGTAATCGCTCCAAAAAAAGACAGTTGGTTTTCGGCAGGCCCGCGCCGATCAAAATTCCCTGATAAGAAGTGGCTGGCCAACTCGGCCAGACGGTAACTGTGTTTGAGATCACTATCCTCCTGCATATTCGGTCTATTTTAATAATTTATGACTGTATATCATAAGGTGCGCACGCGCACACACATGATTTCCTCAATGTATGTGTATCTACCGTGGTCACACTGCTATATATGACACTCTTTAATGCGTGTGTGCCAAAAGTGCACCATCGAAGAAATACAATTCTCTATACATGTGTATTTTGAGCATACAACAGAAGATATCATACAGATATGGCTTGACTTTCACGTTTTTTGTTACCTCTATGCGAGGTCAATGCGTCCGATAAGCTAGGTGCCGCATATTAGTTAGTGGTAGGCCTGAAAATATCAACAATCTAAGCTTTTTGAATAATAACCCAATATATGTGTATATAGTTGTAGTTTCCGTTGAGCTTTATCTAACCTATTTTTTTATTTAATGGAATAGGTCAAGACTACCCCAATGGACTACTAGGTACCCAGAGTCAGACCCAATTATGTATGTGATCATGATTAACATTGTAGGGCACTTTATACTCTAGCTAATACATCTCCTGTGATGCCATTACCTATAATTAATGCATGACACTTCTGACCACATTAGTTTGGGCTTGCTAGATTCGATTTGGGTTGCTACAGTGATCCATACCTATGGTCCATTATCACCGTGAAATCGTTTGTTCGACACTTCCGCCCAGCCGGAAGCTCTAGAGAGATAATAAATGATCTACTGCAAGGCGTAGTCAAAAAATGGGACAATTACTCGGCAGTTCAAGAAAGATAACCTCTCCAATGGTTGGCTTTAGTTCGTATTTAGTAGGTATAACATTGAACTAAAAAACAGATAGATCAGTGTTGCTTCCTAGGAGCATGAAGTAACGCTTGAATTTAAATGCTACAAAGGCAGCCGGTGAACGGCTTAAGCGACGGAACCAAAGAATGAAATCGAAAAATCAAAAGGTGTTTCCGGTATCCTTAGCTAACTGTGCCTGTTGCCAATACGAGCTGGTTTCGGTGAATCGCGATGCGACAGGAGTTGTAGACGGGTTTGGTGAAGACACCTTCTTCCGCTAGGGATTAGCCATATCTCAAATACCGACCATGTCTGAATTGTAATGTCTTCTAGTTCTAGCTCTTTCTCGTAGGCTTCGAGTCGAGTAAGAGCTTTTGGTCGGGCATTCACGGCGCGAGGCCGTAGACCAACAGGATTCGTCGGCCGAATATAGTCGCTTGCTGAATGTGTCAAAAAAAAGTATATAACAAAGCCTGTAATCAGTAACGATACGAACAGCTGACAACGAGAGCTGAACTCTGGAGTGGGTTGCTTGGCTGTAATTTGTACGTACTCATATATTTGTCTTCTCCGGCCACAACGGAGCGTGCTTTTATGTATAGGTGTCCTTCAGGATTTCGACGAATTTCACGCGATGAGCTCTGCCGGCTCGGAATGAACGCCGGAAGCCTCGCCTCGCCCCGCGTTCTCCAGAACCCCTCAGGAATCTAAAGAAGAAGCCGAAGGAGGCATTACATGACGCGAGAACGAGGGATAAAACCACAGGAACAAGATTGCCGAGCGCCTATCAACAAAGTTTTCCTACACTACAAGCCACAAAATGATCTGTCTCCGGTCAACAATTTTAAAGGGAAGGGTCTGCTCTTAAGCCTAGGCTTCAGTGCCGAGTTCGCGTACGAGTAAAGCTAAGAATGTGACTTACTGACGTCTGAATGCCACCAAACCTTCATGACATTGTTGCATAATGTGTAGCAGTACTAATCGATATGAGACGTAAAGCACGGAGACAAGAACCATGTTTTTCTGCTCAGAATAAAAAAACAACGTATTTTCGAAGTTTCTAACGACACATAAAGAATGTACGCGTAGAGTTTCTTGGTTTAACTTTGAATGTTCAATGGTATCTCTATTGATTATCAAGTAACATGCCTCGATTTTTTGTTTAAAATAAATCTAGCCGCAGTAACACGTAACCCACCAAAGCGAATACGTAACCCTAGAGGCTTGAAACACCTTGGGATATATCGCTAAAGACCTAGGATTCATTGTGCAACTGAACATACTTTGTTTTCAAACTAGAGGGACAAGTTAAAGCAGTAACAGATGAATACCTTTAAACTTCCAGCTTCGATCTCGTGCTGGTACGCCATACAAGGTACAACAAGGTTGATCAATTCACCCGCAATTTTGAAGATTGGACTACATATGGCTACATATACATAACTCACGTATATACGAATTGGAAGGCATTGCTTTGTAGTTCGCCAAAGCGGGTTGCTGATTTCGCCTCCTTTGCTATACCGTATAACAACGAAAGCACCTTTGCTTTTTTTTTAGGAAGCAGGGCAAATATAATAATAATAAGTAAAAAATAAGCTAATGGCAAACATCCTCCCATTGGACTATCAGTGAATTAGTTTATACCTGCTGTACAGCTGCACGTGATAGGCGATTTTAGTGAACAATCCCTGACTCTATCTAATAGATCGTTTAACGGTACATGTAAATGTTACAAGGCGGTATGTGCAACGGAGTTTGCTCCCGGTACGCCAGGAACCCTATCCAAGGCCATTCGCTCTCTAACCTCCCTTAATCTAGCTATCCCGTTACCGACCCGAGCCACTTTCCCCTGAACCCACCTACTCCGTGGGGGTGCACTACGACTCCACCAACAGTTGAGACGGGTGCGGAGAGGTCGCTTTCCAAAACCATTGCCACCTTCGTCATTTTCTTTTCTTCATTACATCACCGCCTACGAGAGCTCGTGAAATAGCAGTGCTCGCAACCCTACATGATTTGATCAGCAACACCCAGTATACAGTACAATTGAATCATGCGTATGGATATCGTTCAATTTCAATGCGGCATCCTCAGATAATTGGGTTTCGGCTACTGCGATACGCGTAAACGAGCTTTCTAACGACAGTCTACGCCACCACAATCTACAAGCGGGCTCTGTTGTTCTACACATCGTTTAGCATATGACTTCTACAAATATAATATTTAACTGTGGATGACAGTGGCGTTCTTGCTGATCGCCAAATGTGCAAATATCTGTCGTCGTTGCATTAAAATTCCCGTTGGTCGTCCTTGAACGCTCAAATATCTTTTTCTCTCTAAGCCAGTGGGTCTATATTCCCAACCTAGCGGCGCACGAGCGTTCGTGCGGACGCGCCCGCAACACCAATTTCGGAGCGAATGGCAGTCATTCAGAGGAGCGCTGTCGTCCGAGTTCTCTTGTTCTATTGGTCTCAAGGTTCGGTTTGCTCTGACCGAGTGCGTGACGAGTGCATAAGTGAAATCAAGCCTTTTTTCCAGTCCCTTCATTCTAGCCCGTGCTAGCTCCTGTGCTCTGAATCCGCCTGCTGCAAGCGGTGCGGTAGAAGCGAGCTTTGCTGTAGATATATCTACATGTACACTTCTATTGGCAAAGTCCTTAAGCGTGACTGGTGGCGGCCGCTGGATGCTGAGGACCATTGCAATTTGCGTCGCACCGATATGCTCGCACAGACACGTCTCGTCTCAACTATCAAGATCGAGGCACACGCATCAGTGGTGCACTGCTGCACGAGTACAGGCGCGGTCGAGTGTAGGACGACCTCGCGCATACGAAAGAGGCAGTGAAAGAGTAGGATCAAGAACGGGTTCCAAGGTCACCGGAGACACACCCCTCGAGAAACCTCATTTTCGAGCCTCAAGATCGTTTAGTTGTACTTCGTCTGCCAAAATCGAACACACGACCATCGCGCGATTGTCTATTCGACTGATGTAAGCGAAAGAAGTCGGCGCGAGCCATTCATAGGCAGGGCCACCGGGCCGGCTAGACCTACGCATCTCAGGTTAGGCCTTACCCGGTTCACAGGATCAACGGGTCACTGGGACAGCGAAGAGACCGGCGTGGAGAGAGGGCGAATAGAGACGAGAAGGCGCATACAAAAAAATGAAAACTATTGGCATCGGCAGCCGTTTAAAAAATAGCGGTGGCTAAGCTCTCTAGGTGTGGTACCGCTCTGTACAGGTTTGATAGGTTCGATTTACTTGCACGAACAGAAGACCGAGTCCGAAGGCCCAAGATTCGATCAACATTGAGGGAAGAAGTAGTTGAAGAACTGGTAGGCGACGCCAACTTCATGGCATCACTAGCAAATCTGTACGTGAATTCGGTCGCGAATGTGAAGCTCCTACTTTGCCGAGGCAATCGACGGCGGGAAGAAAGAAGAAAATGGATACGCGTTTGTAAGCGTACGCCGTTAAGTTGATGATGGTAATACCAGTAGACGAAGTGCATAGTATATATATATATATATAAAAGTACACGGGCCACGTGATGAACACGGCCAAATACGCAGCAGCCTTATAGAAGCAGTAACCCGCGGAATAAGAAATAAGCCATGAAAAGAGAGCCCAATTGGCTACAAAGGAAGACAACGAGAAAATATGCTACGATGTGGTCGGGCGCGCGCGTACTGGCGCTGGTTGCATATACGACAGCTTGACGCGACAGAGAAACCTGCCGAACCAGAAAGTCAAAAATCGTCGCTGCCGCCTTCTGCGGATGAGTGAGGTGAAGGTCGATTTGGGAACGAACGAACGGGGTTGTTCAGTCTGCGCGTAAGAAACTTTAAGCCACATCGATTCTGCCGCTGTCGCTGTTGGCACGGGCTTGCTGCACCCTTATTTCCCTTTGTTTGTCTCTGTCGGAGGGTATTTTCTCAGTACTTCAACGAGAGTTAGTTCGGGTGTAAATCGTCCCTTGAACGAGACTCTCATACCTGTGTAACATCGAGGACACAGTTGCAAGCAAAGACTGCAGTGAACCTTACAGACTCAACAGATAAGAGGCTCGAAGGAGAGGTGTGGCACAAAGCCCACGGCTACATTCATTGGACTATAACCGATGAGCTTTGGGTGCCCTGAGAGTTCTTGTAGAACACATAAATTGACTAGGTGGGTCCATTGATGCTCTCGTTGTAGCTGAGCTTAGCGCCGGTAGCAGCAAATGAGGCACGGAAACTACAAGGGTCTGTACTGAGCAAGATGTTACAGGGAAAGGGGTAGTTTGTTATAAAATCTATCATCTGTCATTAGTAGGCATACATACGCATTCATCTGCCGCGATCAAGGTAATCCAGCACAACGCTGACTTTAAGTTTAGCGAAAAAATATACGACAGACTTGGGCGACTGTTGCTATTGCAGTCTTGGATTTATAGATTTGGAATTCTTGTACTAATTTCTAGTTAGACTAAGTAGTAATCAGCCAAGTTGAAACGTATGTCGCTATAAGCAGAGCTTTGATGGTAGGCGCACGTATAACAAATGTTCACATACGCTATTGGTTTATAGCGCTTGGCGTTGTGGGAACAACCATGACGGAGCTATGATTGTGGCGTAATGGTACTACGGACGAGAAAGTAATAACACGTTTTATTTATCCCGTACATACCGGCTACTTGATGATACTAGTGTATTTACTGTCTGATCTCCATAAATATAACATACACATTAACGAGGGTATCCCCCCTCCCACTCCTACCTTGCCCTAATCCTCTGTACCGTGGTCGTTTACAATATGTCCTGAATGTCTTTCATGAATGACGTCGGTAACTGCTATTTAATAACGTGGGTGGCATCGCATAGCACAAATCTATCTTTTCAAGGGAACACGATGCATCGCGCTAGCTTTTTTGCGTGGACCAATTATCTTACAGAACACGCATGGCTCTTAAGAACATTGATCACCCATCGACTGAAATAATCTATGCGACATCCCGTAACTTACCGCGACAAATAAAGTCCTGATAGTAGGCATATCCGTGTAAAACAGCATCGGAACAGAGAATATTACCAAAGACATGTGCATATGGACGAGGACATAATGCTAGCAGCTTTCCTTATACTTCCCATCGGTTTTCCGAATTCTAACACGTCGAGATTTTGAGAGGCAGCTGGCAGCATCGACACAGTTGACGAGGACCTTTGAATTGTTAATCAAGCTGCCCAAATGAACGCTGGCTGGTCAGCATCGTCACTTTTTGATATTACGCTGTTCGCCATTGTTTTGTTATTCCCGGATCCAAAGTTAGTTGCGGTCTAGCCTGTCGATTCCTCTCGGCAGATCAAACAAGCAATCGTTGATCATTGGGCCCGCTGTCGTTTCAAAAGCTAAACCGGGACGCCGTTCAAGATCAGCCTGGCAGCTCTTGCCTTTCTTACATTCGTGTAGTGTGTGATAGCCGTTTCTAAAAGCGTTCTCGAATAACAAACGTCGTACGGATACGTTGCCGCCGCCGCCGCCGCCGCCACAATGGCTACCACAGAAGTTCGAGTTTTTTTGCCAATGAATCCACTGCCTCCGCTAGCCGGCATTCACCATGTACCCTCCAGGTCAACGAGTGAAGGTCAACGAGTAATCGCTATTCTACTTACGTATACGGTTGTAGTTTGCTTTTTGTTTTCTCTTACTTACATATATATAACAATTGGCAGAGCCGCCTTACAGATGGGCAAACGATTCGGTACACGAACAAACAAAATTTAAAAACATTAGATGTGTCTTTGCGACAAACTGTTCGTGCAAGCACTATTCGCTACTCTGGCCGGGAAAATCCTAAAAATTAACTTACGTAGCCAGAAACTGCAGAATCTATGGAGTAGCGTTATGCTGAAAAATTAATGTTTGGGCATACGATACTTTATAAGTTGTATTAATCATAGTACTAATATATGCTTATGGGATGACGCCCATACAGACGCAAATAGAACATGGAGCTAGCACGATTATCTAGCGCTAATTCGTTTCATAAGAAGATTAGCGCGCTGCTTTTTTCATTCGTTACGCTTATATGTGGAACAATGATAATTCTCCAATAGAAAAATCTTAGCGTGCTTCCGCAGTTTATAGTACAATATAATAGGTCAGCGCTAGCTCGTACATCTGATATTACGGTGGCGTTGTTATTGAGCCGAACCATAGAAACCACTGGGAGTACGACTTTTGATACCAACCACAGGTTTACAGCCACTTACGACCTATACCATGTAAAAATTCCCTGTTGCTGCTGCCGCGTAGAGGCGCGTCTAGCGATTCAACAGACAAGCCGAAACAACAACAAAAACTACATCAGTAATGATAAGACGTCATTAGGCCAACATGCCGTAGCGACTAACTCTTCCCTTGTATA
The DNA here is from genome assembly GCF_002532875.2 of Varroa jacobsoni. Lineage (NCBI taxonomy): Eukaryota > Metazoa > Arthropoda > Arachnida > Mesostigmata > Varroidae > Varroa > Varroa jacobsoni. Next base: position 108,269 of record NW_019213013.1, read on the forward strand.
GATATTGAAGCGAGTCGATTAAAACGATAACATAAGCGGCCTGTCTCTTCAGACGAGGCCGGTGCTCAGGCTACAGAAACGGAGGCTACAGCAAGACGTGTATCGTAATAACATATCGTAGAAAAGAAGGTGTCTAAAAGATCAGAGAGAAACCGTTGGACACATAATACTTTGTTTGCATCAAGCTCCAGATATTATGAACGGTTGGGGCATCAATAGACAGGCTGCTTCTCCCCCCCCCCCCCCCTGTTTGCCCCTTTCTGTTTAGCTTTCGGCCAGTCGGTTCGAATAGATTTTTCGCTGACGCATTGACGCAGCTCCAGCCAAAAAGACGAAGAAAGCAAGCAGACACGCATGCACGCACGCACACCCAGGGATTGTACGCGTCTGCTTATACGGATAACGTCAAGCGACAGAATAAAAAGATCTACTGAGCAATAACTTCAGACACAGGCCCTGTTTTTCAAGTAGAACAGGTTGGATAGATCAACGATAAATTTACTTTCGCATAGGTATGGTGCCGAGAAATGGCGCCTTGTGAACGCCACGACTGGCCCGCACAGAAGACGTCGAAGTGCTAACGGATGACTTCACATGTCAAACAAAGCCTCGCTTCCTTACGGTTGACTTTCGATAATATCGATTCGCGCTACGAAAGGAAAAAACTTTAAGGTGTAATACTCATGCCATGGAGCAGTAGGAAATACTTTGTTGTATATGTAACACACAAAGTCATGAAGCCTGTATAGACCTGCTCTATCCATAACGTTGATGTAGCGATTACGGGACGGTACATAATTATAATTACTCATTTATGAACCTTGGCGAAGGTATAATATCGCGGTGAATAGCTGATAACTGATCAGGAGGTCGCGAATATTTTTATTTTTTATGCGAATTAAGTTTCAAACGTACCCCTATACTAAAAGCAGGTATTACCAAGTTAGTATTACCAAGTTCAGGAAGAAATGAAGCTATATAACGGGGGTAATTGTGAACAGTATAGAAGCCATTATTAAGTAGAAAGAACTCACGTTTTTCGCATGCGGGCATATCGAGAATAAGCCTGCCGCTCTTATATGAAGACAGACGACGTTGCTTCAAGCTCGATTCCATAGAAACGTTATCACAGTTATGTCTTCAGTGTTTGTTTCATGCGTTTTGTTCTTGCTGATTGTCAACAGCATTGTTATTACCGGTACACTTAGACATTGTGGTATATTCACAGATCTTCTTAACAATACTGAAAACTACCTGTAATACACAGGTAACATATCTCACAAAGGAGTATTTCGTGATGTGTGGTATGATTATAGAAAGCCAACATAACGACAGTCACCAAGTAAATACCGCTTCAAGCGATATATATATAACAATCAGATGCACACCGATTCAAAATACACCTCACACTTCGTCTAAAGGCGCATGGAACTGTCATGGTACGTTGCGACTATGAGATTACGTGCCGTACGGTGGACGCAGCGTTTACACGTTGTTCGTCGTTTCTACCGTTCCCATTACACTCAGAGATCGACTGCGCCACGAATACGGATGAACCCTGCTGACACGGTAGTCCCACCCCAGACTAGCTCACAGACTCTGTGCCTGCCACCCAGAGATGGAGTGCGCCAACTCTTGAGAGCGTGCCTACAGGTCGCTCCCCCCACAATGGGAAAGGGAAGCGTTCTCGCAAACTCCGATCAGCCAACCAATCACCGCAATTGGTGGCTGATTCACGATGCCAATACAAGAAGTGGTTGGACTTCAATAGGCGAAGCCCGTTCTACTACTTGCTGAGCGCCCATGCTGTGGTGCGACACTGGCAATTGCGTATTCAGTGCTTAGCAGATGCATGAGGTAGTCTACGATGCAGCTGCCGTACCTGTATCTTGACCCTGTTCTGTCAACAGAGAGGGACTAGAGCTGCGTCGCTTTATGGTGCTATACAGCAGTTACGAAGCAGGACACTGAAAATTCATGCTGTCATCCTTGCGGAAAATAACCTGTGTTTTGTTTGAGAGGAAAGTGCTTGACATCGGCTAACTTTTTTTCATCTGGTTTAAAGCTGGAGCCAGAGCGACCTTTAGAGATGATGTGCGCTCTGTGTACGGCCTTGAAGACAGGCTATGGGTTTTTGCCGGATTTTGGCCAGACGCTATTCGCTTCCGTTAAATTCTGATCGGCCTTGTTACTGTAGGCACAAAAGCGCCCTTACAGAGGTTAGCAACTTTCTGCTATTATCATATGCAGCTGGCACGATAAAACCCAATTCGAAAAAAATACGGGAGGATTTGCCCATGACGACGTCTGCATCGACAAGCTATGGAACAGCGATTGAAAATACTATCCGTTACTATGAGCGGGCGGACTTTTGCGGTAGTCTTTGTTCGTTTTTGTGCCTATCCTGATGCTATCCTGATGATGAGCATCATCGGATAGTCCGTGTAGTCCAAGGATGTTTCAGGTTTATTAAGCGCCGAAGCCACTACCGGTGTCGTAAATACGGGAGCAAACCCGTCGCTAGACTGCATGACTTCTGACGAGACAAACAATGGATGACATGTCCGCTAAAAATCAAATGTCTTCAAGGCAGTCCCAGTAGGACAGACTGAATTTTCCGGATGGAATAATCATCTAGTAGACTTAGTTAAGATCTGCATCTCTCAGGACGATAAAAATTTGTGTCCGTCGAAAATCGAAACCCAACGCTTCACAGTATGCCATCATATAGGCCACAGCTTGCTTGTCCTATAACGCGTACCGCCTAACCGAATAGGAAATCACAGGTATCGCTTCTACGTTAGAATTACCTTTGAATTTTGTAACTGGAAATATTTACATGGGATCGAACCTAGAGTGTCTCTTATGAGTCAGTTGTGCTTGAAATATTCCTTGCCAAGGTTCGGCTAACTAGCACCTAGACAACAGCATACATGTCTAACAGTAACTAGCAAGTGCTCTCGCCTTAATACCATCTCTAGAAAAATATATTACCAAATCTATTACAAACCAGCAGCAGTTTAACTTAATGCGAGCTCACTGAATGCTAATTGTCGAAGGACGGTTTACGAAGTACTTGAAGTAGAAGTTACACCCAGTTACGAATCTTGAACAAGTAGCGCCCAACAATAACAGCGACTTTATTGTTTCGCTTTATTTGGTTACTGTAATGTTTCCCTATCTATCTCGGTTGATAAAAGTACGGCATAGAGAGACACGACACGACAAGTTGCGAACATATCGCGCTGGTGATTAACCGTGCTAAAGATGGACGCCACGATGAGCAGTGATAAGTGTAGATTCTAATATAGTTGGGCTCGCGTTCTCGACGACAAGTGAGTACTGCACGGCAGCGCCTGTTGATCGCATTACTTCGAATTTTTCGAGCCGTGGCGACATAGGATTCAAATGGACGAAATTATCAGTGTTACTTAGAACATGACTTTTTCGAATGATTATACGGGAATAACGTTAACAGCATGGCCTCGGACATTTGAATTCGCAGCAGCTACGAGACCCAACCTGTACAAGGAAACATATTTCCTTCCGATTACGAGCTGGCTAAAGAGATGTTGAAACGAACTACACTATACACAATATATGCTTGTTTATTTTCGTAAATATGTGTATTCAGCTATTGAAAATACGTTTGTGCATAGATACTCGTATGTTAGACGATTACAGGTAGGGTATCTGCTTACGGCCATCTGTTCGTTACGCTACGTCCGTACAATGGGACAAAATCTAGTAGAATCGCTTTAAACATAATTGCGGGAGGGATCAATTTCAGAAGCAAATTACTATGATCTTCTATTCTATGGTGTACTTCTGTCCTGTACCAAGATGGCGATTGTATTGCTAAGCTTCTTGGCCTTTAACATATAAGCAATCCAAACGAGATGTTTCCTGGCACCTGTCAATTAATTACCTAGCTATATGCAATCTGATTTTCAGCAATGTGGAATAGCTTTTTTTTTTAAACTCTTTAGTTCTAAATAGATTTTTAGCAATGTTATATAAGTTATTGCTAATAAGTATTGTCAATTGTAAACTGATTTTCTGGGAAATGGGACGGAAACAAAACGAAAGCCCCGCTTACAGACACTCACATGGCACAGAGCGGACTCGGGCCCGGGGAACGTTACGTTAGCACTCATTTATTCATTCGAGAGGAAAGCTGACGGCGTAAGACGGGCCAATGAGGCCGTGGGACTCTCTGTTTGAGATCGAAACCACTACAAAGAGGCTTTTATACATACGAGCGCACAACAAACATCAAGGCACGAAGCTTTTAGTATCAGCATAACGGTGAGAGCGGCCGTCGAGTCACGTGACCATTGTCTGATACGCGTTACCCTGCGCGACCAGAGGTGGTTATTTATGACCACCCGTGGCAGAATTAATGGCAAATCTCATTCAAATAATGCCGAGAACCGTTGTACATTTTCACTAAATTCTGAAGATTCGCAGTGCTATGCGATGAAGACGTCATGAGGTGATGTGTAAGTTTTTGAAAAGCAATTGCAGTTAATCTTCAGAACTGAAAAAATAAGAGACAGAGAAATAGAACAAAGAACAAGGCATTGGTGAATCATCACCGTCATCATCCCTGTTATGTTTTACCATCAGAAGACCTGAATCCTTAAGCTGATGGATTAAATTTATTGCCGAACGAGTAAAAGCGGGCAACATCACGTAAACTGAATAAGTTCATCGAAAGTAACTAGTAAGGCGCACACACATTACAATTATTTGCTCGCTAGAATTCTTTAGGAACTCAGTTATTATTCAGTTATTTTCAACACGCACGTTTCTTGAGTAGCTCTGATGCTCATTATCGTAATTGTTATCATTCTCAAATCTTCAAAAAGCTGTGTCTTCTACTGTATGATTTTACCGAAACCGTTAGCATAGAGGCTTACTGGGCACGGTGATGAAGCTAAACTCGATCGGGTCGTGGGGTAGAGCCAGCAACGGCGCAGGAGGCGGAGCCAAACACAATAGGGCGGAGGGAGAGGTCGAGGGTCAGCAAGTCAGAACTGGGAGCATCGGACGACCCCCGTTGCAGGCGTTCTGCAGCGCCGGAGGTTCTCTCTTCGTAGCTTGTGACCGGCAACTGGCCATAGCCGGCTTAGGCCGAGCGAGTGGATGTTGAAGAGCCACGGCGCCTGTTGAGGGCGGCCAATACGCCGCATACTGGGGTGGAGGAATAGGCGGGGTCAAACGTGCAGCGAATTCGCGCCCACACAAAGTAGTTGCCACAGTTTCTAACAACAATAATGAACAGCGGCCACTACACAGACAGAGAGATTGATAGACAGGTAGGAAACCAATCATTACAGGTTGAATGAGACCAACGCTAGTTTTACTGCTGAGCAGTACAACAAATAGAACTGAAACAGTTGTTGATGGCCAGGTCGGTTAAAGAGTGAACGTCTAAGTGATCGACGCCGTAACTAATTTTTTATAGCAGAGGACAAGGCACAGGCACGGCTACAAAGAGGTGACAACGTATATGTTCAGTAGAACTCGCCGCTATATTTACATTTGATCTCGGTCGCTGGTGATAACCAAGACAAGTAATGCTTTTATGCGTGTTGGAGGTTCTCCCATAAAAGAACTGGTAAAATTTGTTCAAGGGGCGCAAGCAATTACCTATTTCGTCAGCCGTTTGTCAATTTACAATGTTAAGGTTGCGTGGACAGGCATCAAGATATTATAAGAAGCCATGTTAAAATTACTTAGTTATTTACATTTATGCCCCTTACGTTTCCAGTTAATGTATAAGAAAATAGTCGGGATACGATAAATGTATCTATTACCGGTAAACTGGCCAAAAGCATACATACATTTAGCCATAAATCAATAAAATACTATTTAGCATTAATTCATTCCAGGTTAGGAATGAAGTTGCTATTGCATTTCTGCGGAAAACCTATACTAGTTCAGCTCACTCAACGGCTATAATACTACGGCCATGAGAGTTGACCTACTGCACAACAAAAAACTATGAAGATAATACCTAAAATGAATAAATGGGCTATACTTCAACTGCATTTTTGAAGAAAACAACAACAACAATATTTCAGGTTTCGATAACAATACGTGTGGGGTGACGCCGAAAAAGGCTAAATCCCTTTTAGCAACAATAGATTGGTGGTGTAATTCACAATGGCGGGTACCCATTTACGAGAAGACTTACCGAGGGAGCCATCCATTTCCAAAGCGCATGTTCTGTCCTGATACCTGAATTTCGTCGTACAGAGGCAGGGCTCTATTGTCGTCAGACTACGAGTAACAGTTAGCGTACCGGCAAACTGTATGTTTTAAAAAATGCAATTCGGGTCGGAACACAGTTGCTCGCGCACCCAATCGCGCGTCTATCGAACGACTTTTTTCACGACAACATTGTACTAAGTAAACTCACCTCGCAGTGTAAAAGCCTTCGCTTGAAGTAGAAATCTTATGATCGCAACATGATTTCTGCTATACTACCCCCAGCCGAACGGTACTCATGCTGGCTGGAGAGAGTTGTTCTCGGTATATTCGTAGTGAGTTCGTTGTTGGTCACTAGCAATTTTCAAAATAAAGCTATGCATATGTAAGGGTCTGTGCAAGCGTGGATAGCAAACCTTAATATATGGGTCACCGGGTCGCCTTGTGGTGTGGGTGCTTAACTGTTGCCACGAATAAAGCTGAACTCGAGCCCCAGTAAAAGTAGTCTAACTAGCTTATTGAGTCTGTTTTTTGCACGGGAAACATCCAATATTCAAAGCTTCTAAAGAATCGAAACAGTTTCGCTTTGGATATGCGAGGGGATGGGGGTGCGGGGGAAAGCACATCCCGCAGTCGTAGTCGGAAAACAGTTGAGACTATTTGGCGAATCGAGTGGGTGCCAGTGAAGGCTGGTGTGAGAGGTATGTATAGTACTTTTATAGTGGTAGCGGTGCAGGCTTCGAGAGTTAGTCGGTCGAGGAAAGTTGCGCAGCTAACAAAGAAGTACTTTCACTAAATCGGGAAAACAGGCAGAGTTGATTGTTTAACTGTATTCATTGATAGATACGGACATATATTGCGGCCTGTTTTGTTATAATCGAAACAGACTTTCGAATTGGTAAGAGATCCGGTCTAGGACCGAAAAAACTGCTCGCGATATAAGGCTCACCAAGCAAGCCGTTGCGAACGTATTGAGATCCTATATATACAAATTCCTGTGAAATGAATAAGCTGGACTCACGCTTTCTGTTTAGATATTATCTCATAAGCGTAAAGCGTTGTAGGGCCTTATGACCTGGTATGACACTCGAACCGGCTGTCTTTAGCTCTGTAGTAGAAGATTTCACTGTTCGATGTATCGCAGCGGACGAAAATACTCAAGGGCAATAGAACTTCCCCATTAGCTGACATATGTGCCGGGAATATATTCAACAATGCGTCTTTGAGAGCAACGAGATTATCGATACTTCTATGGCTGCGATGATAGACATTACATATATCTAGCGCGCCATCATCATCATCATCAACCGAAAAGATTAGGTATTACAAACGAGATGTATGGATATCCCCAGAAGCTTCCTTTTTTATATTCCATAGCTGTCAGAATAGTTCGAAAGCAATTCTGTTTTTCCATCACGTACGTTATACTCAGTCTACTACATAAACTTGATTAGCCACAATTGGCTAGATGTTTTAACTGCATAAGCGTTTTCATAGCTAACAGAAGTTTCGGAGTCCCACAGTGTTCTGATCCAACTTCCTTAAATTAGCTAATTTATTGTCTGAGGCAAATGACAACGAACAGTTTCGTAGAGAATATTCATAGCTTTGTTAGTCTGTGGGCCTGAGTAGTAAATTCGAAAAAACAGGGCTTGTCACAAGATACCTCTCTTCATGCCGCCGTCATTTCAACAGTTTTGTCAGCTAACAACGAGATGTACCTTTTCGTCCCGCAAATAGGATTGCCTTTAAAGGAGTGCACCACAGAACGATCGTGAAGCGATTCCAGTGTCGTCCGATTTTATGTTAACTTAAGGCAGTAGGTCCATAAATACAATTTATTCTTTCTTGTTTTCTGTCTCCGATTGACAACGGAATCTCTCTAGAACAGGTCGCAAGTTTGTATCAAGTCGGGTTCAGCCTGAATATCGCGGGGGCCCACATATGTGCCCTCCTTGGCGGCGTTAGAAGGTCCCGCCGCTGTGTGTGACTATGAATCAAGTCCACCACGCACTGGCTAAGAATATCCAACAGGAAAATGTAAATAAATTAACATGATGAAGAGCGATGCATACAATATTTTCTCGGTTTAATATCGAAACGTGTGACAATGACGCAGATAGAAATGTCACCATTGTTAAGGGATCAAGAAATCGTATGGGACGTAAATCAGCGACTCAACAACACCTAATATCATCGATCAGACCAGGCCGATGGTTAAGCAGCACGAGAGTTTTGTTGCTATAAGCGAGAAGTTCGTTTCGTGTGAAGAGCTGGCAATGACACCGAAGCTATTTACTATATTGCGCTATTATCTATAGCGGCAGTAAGTGACCGTTCATTTTCTAGAAAATGCACAGACATCAACGCGGGTCAGTGACTATCGGCCGCCGCTGACCGTGCGGCCGACGATGACAAAATGTACACAAACAGCATGTAATGTGTACCCTTACCAGTTCAGCTCGCAGCCTCTGTAAGCGTTAGCCGTCTGCGGGTACGCCAACTGGTAAGCTGCGATTTTTCTAGCTAAACAAACGAGCTGATTATAGATTACGCTGTCCGCCTCGAGCGATAAGTAGCGAAATCATTGTTGTCACACCCCGTTTAGCCGTCCGGAGTAGCAACAAAGTACAGGTTATTTGGAAACAGGCCTTCGTGCGAGCACTGGCTCTTCGCGTTGTGATATAATAATAATAAAGTCTAATATGAGCAGCACTTATGTTTCGTGGTTGGTTTAGTACCTATTGAACTGATTGTCCGGATAGGTTTGATTGTCGGTAGTCAAAGGGTGTCTTTTGAGTGCCGAGCGACTCTATATGCGGCCCGTCAATATGTTGGACTATGAATTAAACGCACGGTGCACTGTGGCTGTTGCTGATCCACTTTCAGAGGGGCAGTAACCGTTAGTATGGCCAAGTGGTTTGAATCTCGATAGAAGTTTACGCGTCGCGTGTGGTTGTAGACTTTTTCAAAGCAATTGATTCAGTCGACTCTTTTTCTAAATACTCAACCCTGTCACCCACACAAACGAAACAGTCAGCTTATAATTACGCGCGAATAAACCTACTTCAGTCTCGTGGAGCAGCGTTTTTCTAGCTCTGCTTCTTTGTTGATTGAAAAGAACTTTCTTCTTGCCTTCGTTTGCGTGTTGACGCAATGGACTACCAAGTAATAACATCGTTTTTTTTTAACCATGGCTCCTCAGTAACTTCGGACATCAAGGTTCACATAAATTATCTTTTGATCGGATATTCGTTTAGGCATTACATCTCGGCACGGACGCGAACGGCAAAAAAGCAAGATACCTGTTTAGGTTGAGAGTGTTCCTACAATATGCGATCATCAGGCAGATTATTGACGATGCAGCACATGGTGCCACAGCATAAATAGACGCAACTACCATATCTTCAGCAGGCGCCGTCGCTGCTGTCAGAAGATGAACGGTCCGGTTTTCCGAGAGGAATACGAAAGTACGCGAAGCAGGTTTTCTGCATTGCGTGCGTGCCTCGCAAAGGTGTGTAACAGTCGAAAACAATCGGACACTCTATGCGATTCGTGCGTTTCCTCATATGCGCGCGCTTTCCTTGGTTTAAAATGCCTTCAGTCTTGGCACATAATTATGGACAGGGTAAAGATTAAAAAATAGTCCCGAGGCTGAACTGTCGCCGTGGAGCCTATAGAAACAATTTATTTGGCATCATTCCGGCGCGAATCGTTTGCTGAGTGACAGCTGATGTGGGGGGCACTCGCGCCTTAACTCATATATAATGATTTAGCATCATAGCGCTGGCGCGCGAGCTAGTGTGGCCTGGCATCTTTACTGGAAAAGCCGAGAGAGTGAACTAGCCGATGTGAATGTGACGTTAAGTTAGCTTGGAAAATTTCTGTATTAGATAACTCTAATATTAACCTGTTTAGGACAGAGCGAAATGCGTTACTAACCTGTCTTAATATATCGTACGGCACAATAAAAACGCACTTGAAACACTGGACTTGAGAGTTTAGCATGGTGCTACTCCTAAGTCGATCACCATCGAATATCAGAAATCCAAAATGTAGGATATTAATAACTGAACGAAACCGGAACGTGTGCTTATTGTCCGTTGTCAGAAGTAGACCGACGCAGCCTTTTTTCGTTTCCTTTGTCAGCACGCTAAACAACGAGGGATGCTGGGATAGCTCCGTCATACGGCAAGCGGGGCCTGTAAGCCGGATCGCTAGCACTAAAAGCACCTAGGATCACTGCGCGGGCCGCTGGAATCTGTGGTGTCGGCCGTAGGGGGCACAGGGCCGACAAAACTAGAGAGGAGGGGGCGATTGCACGCCGACGCTTCATGCCTACAGTACCGGCTACAAACCGCGGACGCCAACGACTATCAACAACCAGCGCGTACCAACAGAAAGGGTTATTCAGCGGGCTGAGAAAGAAGGAAGCCGCTGCTGTAACAGGATCGCAGACAGGCAGACCGCCGTTCAAGACGGATCTCTATCTGGTCAACGCTTTTGAGCGAGCTAAGTGCCAGTAAAAATAAATCACTTTCCAAAAAAAAACATGCATGATAACTATACCAGTTGCAAAGGGAGGCTATCTTGAACAACATACCATACATAGGTTTTAATATTGTAGCATGGTATGCGTCCCGGGAGATTACTTACGATATGACCGAATCGTTTGCTGTTTTGTCTCTGAACAATATATACGCTTAGGATGTAAGGCTCGTGGTGAAAATAATCTTTTTTGAACAATATCAATGCAATGCCAAAGCTATACGTTTCACAATATTAATAATTCTGACGACCATAGTCAAATATGTGTATGTATATGTATCTTTGTATGATCATAATCCGGAGCTATGGAAAGCAGAAACTCAATAGAAGCCAGGAAGCACCTACCTGGTAGACCGACGATACGGCATAGCCAACAGAGGATATGAGTAGTTCATCTGAAGGGACTGATGGAGGTTCCGAAAGCCGAGAGGAGCTCGATCCGAGCACTGCGGGATCTGACGAGCGACTGAGATGAGAGTTAGCAACTTGCCAAATGAATCAAAACTCGGAATGAGATAGAGGTAGAGATCTCTGTCGAACGAGAAGATGCATGAGTACAGGAGGTGATGCTTGCTCTGAAAATTTGACACACGCCGTCGAAAAGTTGGTGATGATTTGGCGCTTTAGGGGGTCGTCACGCCATCTCGTTACCTCAAATCACGCGAGCGATCTGACCAACCAACCAGGGCTGACCGACGTGGTGCAAAAATTCTCAGGGGCTTTGGCGCGGTGCATGCGCGGAGGAAAGGCCTGAGACGACTGAACATATAACGTTGAACAGCCTCTTCTTATTTTGTGGTTAAGTCAGGGTCCTGTATAAGCACCATTTCTGTTGAACCAAAGGCGATGCGTACGATTTGTCAGTTTAATAAATATTCAATAAACGTTCAGCTGTGTCGCTTTTTTTCTTTTTTTTTTTTACAATAGTTAACGATGTAGAATAAATATTTTACTTTATTCTTTATTTTGTCATTTCAAAAATAATAAATGTGATATATATATATGGGGGAGATAGTGATCGAACGCAGAATCCTATTCATGTAGAAATATCACACAATCCAAACACAGATACTTGCAAAGCATTGGACATTAGGAAAAAGCAATTAATATAATTATTGTCTCTGGTATAAGACTTACACACATCAAACCTCTAATTAATCTATTTGAAAATGTTGCACCAGATAGTTTTTCCGAATTTTCGTTGCAGTTCGTTTAGGACTCTATTATGATAAAAAAGATTTTCATATTTAGTGTAGCTACATCTATGCATCTAAGAATTGCATAGGTAAGCATACAGTGACGTTTAGCTCAATAAACGACCAAGTCTACTCAAAAAGCCAAACATTTGAGCGGAGATCAGGATTCGGCGTGGGCCAGCCTGAATGCTATACTGCGTACTTCCCTATGCTTAGGACGCTCGGTTAAGATGAATCGGTGAATGTCGACATTGCTTGCGCAAAACGCCTTACTATCTTCCCCAGACCGTAGCGAGTGTTGCTGCTGCCGCCGCAGCGGAAACGACGGCCAGTGGAAATGCCTACAGCCATACCATCGTCGACCAACATCTATTTCGGTACTTGGTCAAGCCCCCAACGATTTGAGAACAGGCGACCGAGTCCGTTCACGCTTAGCTTTGGGGGCTAAGGAGACGTGGGGGTTGATGCTGGGCGCAGCCGCAAGGACAGCCGGAGCGGCTGCTCATCGTTGTGGGAAGACAGAGCATTCGTCCAAGAAGAAAAGTGCTCTTGTGGAGCTCTTTCGTTAGTTGATAACCTGGCTAAGGGAAGACATGGCTTGCTACCAGGGATCGGTTCCGCAATGGCTGGGGAATAAGCACGTAAGCTTGAGGATAAGAGAGGCGCCAGTAGACATAGGAGGTTTTACTTTAATCAGTTAATTTTAGCAACCACCAACAAGCGCCACCGATGCCGAAATAGTTCACTCGTGTCGACCGACGACCCAACCAACAGCTACACCCACCAGAGGGCTACCCGCTAAGGGGTGGCCAATGGGTAAGCCACAAAGGCTGGCATAAAGAAATATACCTTTAAAATCATAAGTTCGCTTTGGGGATTGTAGGGGCCGAAAAGAAGTGTGCAAGGGAACTACGATATGGGGCTTCCGTGGACATCCCCCTCGCAGCAGCGGGAAGATTTTGTTGGGAGAATCTGCCCGTTAGCAGGAGACCTAGCCAAGTCACTTTCGCTTTATCCCATTCAGCCAGCGGAACTGTCAGCTAAACTGAACTGAGACTCGCCATTTCCAATTACCGAGAAACAGATCTACGAACGTGAAGGAAAAGACTACCGGTAGGAAGGCTTCTCGCTTGTAATACTTGGTTGAGGCTGGTCGCATTCGCTCCTCTTAAGAAAACAGAGGTAGCGGTATTCACAACTATGGCCGGCAACCATCGAATGAATTCAGCCAGAATGGAAGATTTCGGATGGTCTGCGTACATGAATGAAGAAAGATGAGCAATGAGCTTGTGAGGATGTAAGGAATAGGATAAAACACACTTACCTAGATACATTTGGTGCTCGCGACCTATTTCAACCAATCACACACAACCAGGTGAATATATAGACCCAAACAAAGGAGACGTACTAGGTATATGCAGCCGTGAAAAAAAGATGGTGAAAAACGCACTTATAACACCTGTATTTATATATCATTAATTACATATAATAAGACAGTGCAGCATCTTCTGTTTATAGTAGTGGGAATAGTAAATAGGTATAACACGACCTAGATAGAGAAAATGGTTACCGGATGCAACTGGCATAAACCCGCTCGCCCTTTGCCACTCAATGGGTTCAAACGTAAAGTTTGTATCTATCAATAGCCGGACAGATATATTGCACTTGCGGGCGTTTTCGAGTTTTAGGGAAGACCCTAACACCTAAATGTTGCCTTATTTTAGAACCTGCAAGCTGTAACAAAATCATGTGAAGAGCCCCGAAGTAGGTGTGCTACACCTACAAAAGGAGACAAATCACAAATTTTTCGATTGGAGAAAGAGGCACCACAATCCTCTAAGAACTGGATACGTTTTATATATGCAACTCGAAAGATTACTTTGATGTATCTTAACTATATATATTTATATGAGGAATTCATATGATGGTTGTGTCTCATTACATTGGGCTTATCATTATACGTGGTAATTTTTTCAGTTAAGCGGATAAGTGTTTTTTTGTTCCCGGTTGTGATTATCTGTGGATATCGCCATTGTCCACACGAATATTCGAAGGCTGAAATGGGACGTATAGAGCCCGATATTGGGGCGAATGCAGTCGTGTGAAGCGTTGCCTTCAAATCAGCTGCTTTCGACGGCAACCTCTTGCCAACGATTCATCCAGCCGTCACTTCAGTCTTTTTTCTTTTAAAAAAGTTAACAATATGACCAAAAAAAATCTATAACACGTAACTGATAACGACTGAACAATAGTTAAGGTGAAGTTGCTGCTTGGAAATGCCAATACTTGATAAAAGTTATTATAGGTTACCTTTGGTTATTTATCTCGTTACTATTTCAAAATACGTATAAATGTAACGAAGCAAAAAAAAAAACAACAATAACAAGTGGGGAGTACGATACCGAAGCAAGTTTATGTTTAGGTACAAAAGTTTTAAAAAAATACATCCTTAAAATCGTTTGTTTATGCTTACCGCACGAAGATATTATTGCTATTACTATTTTTTCAATGTAATTAGCGATATGGCCTTTAGAAAAATAGGAAAGGATATTGGTGATTATTAGATGTAGGTGAAGAACTTATTCTGGCCCAATAAGCTTACCTTATTTCAATTAGCGCACTAATCAATTAAATAATATAATATATAGCTGTCTAAAGCTTATTAAAGACACTCATTACTGCTTATAATCTATTTTGCTTCGTAAAACATATCACAGATGTATCAACCTTTATCTGAGAATCAAACACCACACTTTCTTGTGGGGCCGAAAATCTGCTCCACTCCGACCAAGCATCGTGCCTGTGATGTAATCAACGGTGTGTAAATCAATACGTGTTGCAATACGAAAGATCGGCTCTTTCAAGGGCATCGCAGGCCCTTTGTAAACGTTCCTTCCTGTCCAGCGGATGGAAGAGACATTGCGTCTGTTCCAAACGGTTCCGCAATTAGCTTTGTTTGATAAAGGCGTCCTATCGTGATACTGCAGTCGATGAAAGGACAAAAGTGTTTTATTATCATTCGTAAAAGTTCAATGCGAGCATTCGGAAGATTCATGTTCCTGCACCCAGGTCCGAACCTATATTAGCTCTGTGTCCTTATCTTTAGCAAACAAACATATTATCACTCTACCATCTCAGGCATATGCAAGGGTTTTCTTATTAATGTCCAGTAAATAGAATCCATTTCGGATAGAAATGCGGGTACGAGGAAATCATAGAATATCTCTAGTTTACAATGCTAGCACATGTTTATGGGTACGTTGATACCAAAGAAGAAGTCTTAACGAATGTTCTTAATAGACTGATCAAATACGCACCTTGTAATGTTGACTGTTTAATACTTGCATATATTAACAGCTAGTTTAAAACCAGAAGAGAAAATACTGCATTGTATTATATTGGCCATCTAAGCGTCAAATACTTAGAAATCCATGTCAATTTGTTTGCGCAGCAGGGTATTTATTTATGATCCAATACACATTGCTACAGCCGGCGTGCAAAGCAGGAAGCAAGCGACTCATTCACAAATGATCAGCAAACATAGATTGAATGGTCACTTAAAGTGCAAGGCGCTTTTGAAAGCAAATTGACATTGACTCTATGCTAAAGTGGCGGCCACTAAACTAATACCACCAGTAATTGCTGCTGTCGTTGTTGTAGTCCGATTTCACCATCGTAACTCCGGCTCCATATCTTGTTTTACGAAATATTATCGCGAAATTTATCAGTAAAAAGTATTTTTAATCATAATATTCGTAGCTTCCGTGATTACGGAAAGGTATGATTTCTGGAAATGTCGCAATGGATGCTTCTATGGTTGCGGATATTCGTCATCAATGCCGACCCTAGAAAAAGCTGCTCGCTGCTGGTGTGCCAAACGGACAATCACTGCGAGCCGGTCGTGGTTCGCGTAAGCTGATGTAGTTTCTGTGACATCCTGTGAGTACAATGTACACGCTTTTCGTCTATTTCGAACGCACGTGTTTGAATTTACATCGGTTAAACTAACCGTTCCCATAGCTTTCTTTGTTGCAACAAAAAAGAAGCGCTGGTGTAACATGATTTCTATTTACGATGAGAAGGTGCTATACACTTCGATATGATTTCGTCGCAATCCTATCGCTGTTATTCTTAACGGACTTAAAGCCATTGCTGCTGTTTGGTAAAGCCAGAGTTGTAGTTTGAAATGGGTTTGAAATCTTGGTCTAGAGATGTAACGGTTGAGCTGGTGTTTAAAACTGTTTTCCAATCGTCGCGATAATTCTATACGGAAGTATCACACGCGTAGGTGTTTGATACAGAATTGAGATTAAAAAGGATTGAAAACAGTGGTAAAGCTTATTCTCGAAGAGTAAGGATTTATGGTGGTTTTAATAGTCGAAGTTGACATGGGTCTTATTGCATATGTGGGGTAGATGACCTAAACGTGGCTTTTCGCGGAGGACAGAGACATTTCGTTGCTTTGAAATACAACAAAAGCGCCATCTTTAAATATATAAGCCTAAAATATATATGTTTAAAACTTCCATCCATAATCTAAACGATACTAAAACTTTATCTAACAATCAAACAAAGAAAAAAACAAACAATCAAAAAAAAACGATGAGATGCCCCGTTCTCTAAAATTAAACTGTGTTTATTCAGTGGGGCTGTGTGGGGACGAGGAAGATACAAAACTAAGCAAAACAAATTCCTACTTGCTTACAAGCAGAGCTCAGCCCAACAACGTTCCAGACAATATTATCAACGAATTTAGGAACATGGATTACTGAGTGCAACGCAAAATTATAATGCTTAGAGTGGAATGAAATTAATTCAGCTCAGGAACTTCTAAAGTAATTGCAGCCTTATAGAAATCCAGGTAGCAGCCTTAAATTGAGCTTTCCATCTCATGTTCCTTGTCAAATCGCAGGCTTTCGGATTTTTTTTCAGTCAACAAAGTAAGACCTCCAAAATATACACGTGAATTACGCACCCAGAAAGCCTGTTAACTGACCCATATTTTATGTAGGAAAATAACTGACACCTTAAGCCGAAATTGCAGCGCTGCGTCCCGTTAAAAAATCGAACGCAAATGTAGACATCTATTTGGAAGCTGTTGTCTGTTATCAGCAGGTATTTTTACTTAGTTTTGTTACTCCATTAATATATAAAACTACACACATATTAGGGAAGGTTTATATAATCCTCTATTTCCAATACAACTAATATAATCTTTCAGTTGAATCTAGATAGAATTTCTTGTTTACTAAGACGACTGTGTACTGTTCAGCAGTACTAATACGATGGTTATCTACAGCACATAATCAACAACTGTGAGTCTCGATGCAGTGTGTAACAATATGCTAATAGTGGTATCATTATGTGGGAGTACAAGCGGGATATAAACTCGTCTTGACGGAACAGACGTATTAAAAAGTATATCTACTTGTTGTGTTTAAACAGTTTGCTATACGTGCCACCTTTATGTTCGTAAATAAATTTGCATGCATCATGGTGCCAAAATCTACTGCAGCCGATAGCATGTCATCACCTCGAAAACACCTGCCTTCTGGAGAAAACGTTCGTTGAGTTTATATTTGCCTTAACGAACTCGTTGCTTCGTTTCCTACCGCGGTAGCGACAACGTTTCTAGCATAAAAATCAATGTTCTATTTTTTTTAGGAGAAGATAAAGAAAACCAAAAATTGTTGCATACAACAAGTGACATTATTATGTCACTGAGTCCTCACAGCGTTAAAAATAATTCCCTTCACTTTTTCGTCAATCGCGTAGAGGTTTATACTTAATACCTGAGTCCCTGAGAGTATAGCAAATTCTGTAGAGAAATAGGATTGACGCTTTATTCAGCTAAATATCAGCAGAACTGCTAGAAAGGCAACGAATATTAATCATTGCTGGAAATAATAGTATATACACTGAGCCACGAACATTAAAAATATCATAATTTCTAACCCCTGTGGTCGAAATCTTTATCTAAGGGGCTGCTTAAGGTCGATTAAGGACATTTCACCTGTAGCAGTTTCGCAATTCGAAGCATTTTGTTGGCAGTGACAGCGGATCAAATCTCGGATGAAAAAAATAACTGATCCAGATAAATGATAATCTTCGGCGACAAGCTGGATCGTCTCGTAAGAGACGTCTGGATGCAGACGATGAAGACGCATTGTAAGCACACTCTACGCTTGAGGCAGTCCTATAAACTGTCCCAGCGCCAGTCCTCCACTCGACCTGCCACAACTGAACCACATGGCGCTTGACAAATACATTCTATATGCTTTAATTTCCAAGAGCAGAGCAGCGGGACCTGCTGATGATTGTCGCGACGACGGGCCGAAGAGCTGTTTCCAGTCGTCGACAACCTCCACGAATAATCTGATCTTAGACAAACCGTGTTTAACGAGGAAGTTTTAGCTTGTATGAAAAGGCAATTGCCCGCTCATACGTTATACCGCCAGGAGCAGCACTGTACAAGCTACGAAAGAATGATTTTAGCATTATACTGCAGCTTACGGGATTCTAGTCTTTGCCTATGGGGCTCCCGTAATTAGAAGATTGCGTCATCAAGAATTGGATTGCTCCGAATGAATATAGCGAATGAAGAGATCGATGGGCCAATAAAACAGTGAACTTCTCATGAGTTAGTGCGGCCGTACCTATCTTGTGCAGCACACGATCGGCGATTCACCTACCAATTCATTCCTAGCTGCAATAAATTGCAAAAGGCAGAGGATGACGTGTGAACTATGCTATGCAACTCTCCAGATGCTGATAAACAGAAGTGCCTAATGGATCTTGTCTACCTCGATCAGGACACAGTCTAATCACTTAACCTCGACACACAGATGATTCACTTGCAAACAAACTAGCGACTATCGAATCCGCGGACCCGCAGCCGAAAGCAAAGAAACGCATTCCGCAACTCAGGAGGTGATGATCAGGGTCCCGGGAAGAACTGGATGATGGCAGCTCTGCCTGCCCGTCGGCTAGGAAGTTGAAGAGCTTCCTGGGCTTGACCTCGCATTATCGCTAATTTACGCATTTTGTACTGATCGCAAACTCGCTCTATGCTGTAGTCAACGCGAAGGATTTCGTTGTAATGCCGACCACAGAAAGTCCAACCATAAACTTATGGGGCACACTTTAAGGTCGTTACCGTCAGCATTCCACCAATGTATGTAAGCAGCAG
Organism: Varroa jacobsoni; assembly: GCF_002532875.2. Lineage (NCBI taxonomy): Eukaryota > Metazoa > Arthropoda > Arachnida > Mesostigmata > Varroidae > Varroa > Varroa jacobsoni. The sequence continues at coordinate 127,418 of NW_019213013.1, forward strand.
CAAGATTGAGACCAAAAGAGGCGCGATGCGAAACCCTGCCTTGAGAAAGTTAGAAAAGACTTAATAAGCTTCTTAAAATTTCCTGGCGGTATGGTCTTCCAAGTTCTTGGTCTTGGTCTTAGTCGACTATTACAGCCGTTTTACCCAGCTTGTACCGGTGCGGAAGGTGTCGTATGGTGTCGTGATCCGGGCGGCAGAAGCCGTGCAGCACTCTTTCGAGGACTTCGGCACTTTCGTGACGGACAATGCGATCTTCTTTACATCGCGGCGGGTCGCAGACTACCTCCGGTGGAGCCGCATCGGTGACATTAAAAGGGTTTCGGACACCCACGATGCATCGGCTTAGTCGAGCGTGTGATTCGAACGGTCACGGAAAAGTTGAAGCCCTAGCAACGGAAAACAGGTTGCTCTAGGAGCTTCTTCCTCGCCTAGTGTTTTTGCTCAACGCAGCTGCAGCTAACAGCCAGAAAATACGGTGCTCGAATTGTGATTCGACTGCTGGGTTTGACTGTCCAGAGAGCCGCACGCTTAATGTTACTGGTGAAGGTTGGACAAGCAACGCCGGGATTTCTGAGAAGGTGCAACCGCGTAACCAGGGGGCCATTGACCACCATAAGTCAGGTGACCCTACACAGCTATTTGTTTGCCATGGCGGACAACTCTCAATGAATGGAAAAAATATGTAGCGTGTGTTGGAAAACATACCCCGGTAGCGCGGAAAAATGTAAAAATGCGCACTGCGAACGTTGGTAATATACTAATTCCTAAGCAAGTGCGGCCCAAATTTGTACAAGCTGCTTGAGGCCAAACAAATCGCAGTTTATCGACAACTGTTTTATTATTCACAGCAATATTCCTATATGTGCATATATACATACTTCACGTAAAACTTCGCTTATAGATGGCACTATTAATGACCTTTCTACCCTACATATTTAGCTAACAAGATATCTAAGCAGGGTCGAGGCGTAACTTAAGGATATAACTTGATAATATTTGGCAACCTGAAATGCATCTAGTACCGAAATCGACAGTCTAGGTTATATCAGGTAAATATTAAGAATATTAATTAAAGCCGGTAATTCCTAAAAACGGTAGGTGTTGAACGACTCCAAAAATATTGCCTTTAAAATATGTTTATCTAGTAGTTGATAAAAAATTAAGAAAAAAATGAACGTAATTTGTGATGGACATATTTATTAAAACTATTGAACTACATTAACAGATGACGCGTCTATGGTCGAATGAACATCCCACGACATCATATTTTGATCCGTATTCATTTTTTTAATTCATTGAAAACCTGATTCGTAATGGGCGTGTTTTGTTATTGACAGGTGAAATCATTGGTGCTACCGCGGTATTGCACTTAGTAGGCAAACGGCTAATTTCTGAGAGATTAAGTCTATTGAAATACTAACAAAATGCAGGTTTTTCACAATACGGCACTTTATATGTAAGTAGAGGAGATTAGCGGTACAGTGAACTAGAAAGAACAATGATGCACATCTTGCAGCTCAAGGAAAATTATTCAGCCGCTACTGTATCCGGAACTCAATGCCTATGGCTAAGTTAGGTATAGCAGAAAAGCGGGAAAAACATTTTTTCAGATGGCGAGCAGTCGCGCTTAAATTTATGTTATCAGCTCTTTCTCGTCCGGAGACAAACATTCCTACCAAGCAAAAATCGTTTTCCTTTTTTTTTTTCGTCAGAAAGAAGTTTTTCGTAAAGGTATTTGCACTCGTATCTTTTTACTTTTTTAATAAAAGATCACTTCATGCATGAATGAAATCTAAATAGAAATCGAAGATACGTATTTCCAATGTAATATTAAGAGAAGATATCTCTCCAGTATAAACTACATGCATATACATTCTGGGAAGAATTTCGCTCTACACGTTCCAAATTAAATTACTAAAAGCGGTTAAATACGCAAGATCGAGAAAACGTAAAGCAGCAGAAATGGCTAAATCGTAGGTACGATCTCTGCAGTGTGCGAAGTAAAAAAATTTATCTCAAAATCAGTTTGGTTGGCTCATTATAATCTTAATAAAATTATTGGTTGGAATAAGAAAGAACAATTGAACAACTACTTTTTCTGGGCTACTCTTACAAGATACAGTATTAAAAATCGAAACGGAAAATTATTAATATAATAATCCGTAGCCTTATTACACTGGATCAAAAAAGCAAGACAACCATTTTTCTCGTCACACAATCCAGTTGTTTTTTTTTTTTGTTTAACGCGACCTGCGCTATTGGCTTAGACTTTTACCGAATGTCTTCTCAATGGGTACGTTGGGCACTGCCACCTGTAAACAGTCTTTTACATCGAATTCAGGCGCCGTATAGTCCTAGTGTATATGCTCGAAAACATTCTGCGACACACAACATTTTATACCTTTTATGGTATTAAATGAAAATGCCAAAATACGTTTGGATAACTACAACCATTTATTTTACAAGCACCTCATAAATGATCTGCCTACAGTTAATACTAATGATGCAAGTTAAATATAGCAATACATGTACAGCTGATATACAAAAGGCATATTGGAAAACGAACAGCACCTTACAATGAATTAGTTGCTCGCCATCTATCAATTATGCCTCTCGTTGAAACGGACATGGTACTCATCCCACTGTTTTTTTCCACTCCAATTAACTTGACGGCTTGTGTAAAAGTTCGAATTTATTACAGTTATACTCAACCTATATAGCTCTATAGTAATACGCTACTTAGATTAACTAAACTAGTAGGCAGTAATTATTCCTGTTCTTATTTTACTTTTCGTTTTGAATTGTTGACGAGCGTCTATACAATTTCGAAGTCCGTGTAAATATATTCACTCAAAATTACAATGATTTTTTTAGAAAAGTCATTTTTTATTAATAGCTGAATATATTGAGATATTCCTTAGCATCATGCACGTAATATCATGGTGTATTTAAGCTGGCCACTGTATTTTTAACTCAACAAAGTAACATAAAAGCATACGTCTGTTACAGATATTTTTTATTGGCACAACTGTAGGCGCGGCTAATGTAAACTGATCACGTGTGATTAATGTGAACAGAGGAGAAGATCTTCTGAAGTGCCTCTTAATTACCCCGTGCAAAAAGACTGATATAATTTTTCACATTAAAACGTGTAAAGGCGGCTTGATACACTTTGAAACATTAAAATAATAAAGTACCTACTATACCTCATCTGGCTATACATTGCCGTTAACTTGTTTTTTCTGTCATACTGAACGCGTGCTGTGCAACGCGAATGTAGGACACGAATATGCATATATATATGCAGACTATATATATATATATAGTCTAGGACCCATGATTTTATGCCTGCTTTGTCCAAACTACAATTGAATACTCGAATACGCCGACAATTTTTATTCAAGCCGGCACATGATAAACTAGAAAGAGTGTGATAGGTTGGCGAACCTATTTAAATGTCAGAAATAAAAGGGGATCCATCAGATCATTGAAAGTATTGTCCTATATACACACTTAGTATACAAACTTAAACTCGTTACAGGCAATCTTATTCGGTATTTTTAAAATCCTTCAAAAGCTTACTCCTGTAGCACCGCAACGAAGCTCTCCTCACTTTGCTGTTGTCCCTGGCTGATTTCATTAGCTGTTCGTGCTGACGTCACACCGCAATTTTCTTCCTCCAGTGGCTTTTTCTTCTTCGGTGTCTTTGATTCGGTGGCAAGCGGATATTTTACACACCATGTTCGCACCAACGGGAGTGGCACGAAAATACTGTCGCCGTTCACATGGACAAACAGAGATGCCGACAAACTCCGTATACTCTCCACTGCTCTGGCGGGCTTGCATTTGTTTATCTTTTCGACAACGTCGGCACACATTTCACTTGAGCAGGGGAAGACGTTTGCATGATTTTGAAGGAGCACCATATCTTGCGAGATCGCTCCGGCTTGCCGACCGGTTCGTACAAAATTGCGGAACGCCTCCCGAATGTCGGCTTCACGATCCTCCAGCTCGAAGACGGAGCAGAGCCGTCGAACAGATTCGTCGGCAAACGTCACCGGTGCATTCGGTGGCCAATTTGTAAGATTAATCGTGTGCAGATCGCGGATGAAGTTCTCAACGAGGTGTTCAGCTAGACCAGAGATAGAAATCATGTTTTCGCGGGATAGTTCGACGATATGGTCCATGAAAGCGGCACGGTTTGGCGCCTGCAGAAGTGGGTTATCAATAAGAGGACCAACATTAATGAACATTCGTGAGCCTCCTGGTTGCAGCTCAGTTAGGGCAGCAGTTTCGAATGGGCCAGGCTGCTGTCGTAACGTCATTAGACCCTCCATCGCCTGGACGAGCACCGAGTCAGCTCGTGCCATGTCGCAATCAGTGCAATCAACTTGCATCCGCGTATCGTGCAAAAGCTTAAGGACGTCGTAAACAAGGGCAAGCTCTCGAACAAACTGTTCGCTCTCCATAAGGCCTTTAGCAAATGAATATTTGCGTTTCTCCGCTTCGGATCGCGTTGTATCATTGCCTGCCTGGATCATGTACATATAGAGAATTGCGTACGATTCACTGAGAGCTGAGACCGCTTTAAACGTGGACGCCACATCAGCTGGCTGAAACAACTGACCCACCCGCAACACCTGATCGTGTACTGAAGGTGTGTTAATAAGCAGCTCCTGAAGATTACGGTCGCTCAGTTGCGTCAGGGCAAACAGAGTCTCGTACAATTGACCAATATAGTTTGGTGCTGCGAGTTTACGCATCGTCGCTAAAACCATCTCCTCTAACCTATATGCAAGCACATACCATATCACAATTTTGTCAAATGAAAGCGCCAACTGATGGCATAGATTTGATCCGGCGCCAAGATGTACGCCGAGCGGGTCGGTCACAAAGCACATCAGGTGTTGACTAAGGAAATCCACTGTGAAGCCCCCATCAAGTAGTGATTGGGATACAACGGGCATAGGACCCATACTTGGGTCGTTTGTCGAGGGGTATGGTATCGCGTCCCAGAAAACATTTCGTAAACCTGACGACTCTGAGCGAATCCGGAGATAGATCAGAAAGACGCTCTGTGCTGAGGTAAGATATCCCTCAACGTGGTCAACGACAACGGCCAAAGGAAACCGGTGGCTCATTACTTGGCGAACAAGCTGCGATCTTATTTGCTCGGCAATATGCCAAACTATCGATACCGCTTCAAATTCTTGATAAATTGCAAAATCTCGATAGGATTTATATTTTAAATTCGCTTGAAAGGTTGCTTCGTACACTTCGAAATCAATGCTTTCTTTAACCAGCGCGTACACATCTTTGAACACCTGGGCGGTCATATGAACTTGTTTATTCAGTGTTTGCGTAACTTGACTGTGGGTCGGTAGGTTGTTTTTATTGTTATTAATAAGCTCCTCTGCCTTTACGTGAGCTTTAGATACCTCGTGTCGCTGAATTTTATTACGAAGCGACTTTAGTTGTTGTTCACGGGTTTCGCCGCTATACGCTATTGAATATGAGACCCATTCCGATGAGACGTCTATAGAATCTCCAGCACTCGTACCCATATACTTGACACGCAGACAGTACCTGAAAAAAGTGCACCACTTGCTATTATACCCAATCATTATATTTCTATATATGTTCGATATTCTAAAGAATATGAAGTAGGGCGGTACATAGAGTTCTCATTTACTCTGTATTTGATCGCAACTAACGAGTGACTAAACTATAGTATTGAACAATCTGTTTTGAATCGAAACCTGCAGCCAAGTCGGCTTTCGCGGGCCGAAAGCCAGTGGTGCTTTGCCCGGCGTTCGAGCCACATTTCGCGTGTCCAGATCGGAGGCCAGGTGCCATCTCCTTCTTCCAGCCATTCGTCATCCATAATAGACGTTCCTCCAGAAAGCGCCTCGTCTTCATCGCCACCGACGGGTACCTCAGTTTCACCACTACGTTCACCAGGCCATTCCACAGCAGTTACGGTATCGTTGGACAGGCCAACAGATCCTTGAACGGTTTCATATGTAACCCCATCTGCTGACACAAAAATATAGAAAAGGATAAACATGCGGCAGACCAATTCTGTAATAAGCTTGATACAAATGCTCATGAGCACCAGTGCTGTTTCGAAATGAACAAATGACAACTTTCAGCTTGGGCCTATCGGCAAAATTAACAACGGACAACAAAAGGTACTCCTGTCGAAAAATACCATTGGATATAAAATTCGTAATAATTATTCGTATTACAACACACGAGATCCTACGCCACACTCTTCAACAAGACGAGAACCATTATGTGAAAGGGGTTTAAAAAGGTTCAACGAAAGTTTCAACTACAGTACTACCATAACCAACTACATTATTTAAATGGCCGTGCCACTTTGCGAAAGTGGTTCAGTCAATAGCTACACTCTCGTTTGCTTTCTAGTAGAACTTTTTTGTGCAAATTATGCTATGCTAATTCGTGTGTTTTTTGATATGGAGTAGCAGGTTTATGCATTTAAAGCTAGGGGTGCCAAGTATGTAAACAGCGCTTGATAGAAAGAGACAGACTGAGATTATATATTAGTGGTGACGAATACTCATGAATGTTGACCCTAATAGGGTCAGCAAAAAGTTATGGGTAAGTGACTTAACGACAGTAAGAAATGAAACGTGTGAAGTTAGCTAGGGCCCACAACTGGCACTAATGCAGTGTCTAATTAAGTGGCCGACGTGGTTTGTCTGTTCACCTTTGATGCGGTTTTTAGAAAATCAACATTAAACCGAACAAGAGTACCGGGAATATCGTAAACATCAAGGGGCATACTACTAAAATACCTTGGTGTGAAATGGATTTCATTTGATATTTTCGTTGTTAACTAAATATGTATAAATCCACGTATAGTTCGGGAACGCTAACACAAAACAACGATGTTACCGCAACCTTATACCGATTTCGAGGCTACTTTACAACGCATTTTTGAACATAATTTTGTATACCGCTCTGTAAAATACTAAGAGCATAGTGAACTTCATCATTTTAGAGCAAGTCTATGCTGCAACAAAACTGTCGCGCTACGAAACAAATAGGATTTTTAGTACTGTAAAACAAATACAAGTACATAACTTGATGAATCTGGCGTAGAAACAAAGGCCCTATGGTTTTTTTTTGTTCGAACCCGAAGACCAACGCCAACCTTGTAATCGATCGCATTTACATGATGGTTGCGACTGATAGATGTTATTTGTGTCAATCTCAATATATTTGTGTCAATCGTTTGCCAATTGTGTTTGACGCAAAACTAGTCATTCCTTACCACCCTCAATATTCGTCTGACCTTCGTTAGTATTATTCACGATGCTATGAGGAGCAGCAACTTGAACAACGACGGTTTCAGTTGCTACCGTCTCCGAAGCCGCTGTCGTTACAGTAGCTGTGACATCTCCTAAAACCCCCGCGACTGTCGCCCCCGTATCGTCAACAACTGTTCCAGCAGGCACTGCTATAAGATCCCCTCCAGACTGTATCGCCTCCACTAACAGAACCTCTTCTGCCTGCTCCGCTCCGCCGACATCTTCGCCTGTACCAGTCTCCGTTACCGTAAGCTCAAGCTGGTCGAGACCCGCGAGTTCACCGGTCGACTCGGGTTCTGTGCTAGCCTTTGCTAATTTGGCCACCTTTATGGACTGCTGCTCATTCCCGGAATGGATACCCACGTCTGTCGTATGGACAAGGTTAGTCCCAGATGTAGAAACTACTACCAAATTGGTGTTGCCGGCCGTCAGAGCAACCGTATGTGAAGGCCTACCGGCAACGATAGCTGCTGCCACACTAGCGCTGCCGCCGCCGCCGCAATTATTGCCCACAACATTTACGGGAAGAACTTGTTCACAATCGGCGCCGCTCTCAGTAGCGCCAGGGTAGGCGCGCTTCATTATAACACTAACACGTCGTCTAGGGCCGAAGAGAATTCACAGAGGGGACAGTTTTTCTTGTAAGAGCCACTCGCCAAATTAATGAACGTTTTGCTGACGCGCAGAACAGCACAAACACAAAATGAGCATAAAACACTTGGTGTATTTTGGCAAAACGGGTTTTGACTGGGGTCACGGCACGTAGCCCACGCAAAAGACAAACATCGGTCGGACCCATTCGAAGTCAGTGATCACAAGCCACCTGCGTGGCGGTCGCCATCTTGTTTTGGCGCCAAATATGGTTTATTGATTGTTAATGGAGCTTCACATATTTAGCGCGATTTGTGAGCGCACTAAAGCAAGTTATTAGGTATATTCTTTTACAGCGATGGATTCACAATATCTAGAATAACAGACTCTGATTTTGGGACACTGAACTGATACAGTCTGTGCGTTGCAGAAGGGATAAGTTTAATAAGTAAATAGCAGGTGATTAATAAAAGTTCATGCCATACACATAAAAGATGTTCTGCCCAACAACCCATGTGGAGTATTCGTTCCCATCTAAATTTCTGCGGGCTGATGCAATTATATCCCAGCATATTCAAGCCAGTATATTCTCCCAAGTGTTGTAATATTTTTAATGGGCATTTTTCCGTCTTCTACTTCGTTGTCATTGTCAGGCTGGCACGATAATCTAACGGGTAAAACGGAGCAGGTCTCCGCCAACGGGTCATTCTTTAGCATGATAGAATAGATGCTAAAATAAATTAACTATTTTTATTTAAAAAAAGACGTGGAAGCGTACAGTACTGTGATAGTATGAACACCTTTATACTATATAACTTCATGCTAATCTTTATATGGTTCTGAGTCGGAGGCGATTCTTGCTGCCTGGCCTAGGCGCAGTTATTAACGTTCCTCTTTCTTTAAACATACGCACTTTCCTATACAGTCTATATATGGTACACAGAAGGCGCCCACGTAACTGGTATACGTTTCGTATACGCTACCATGTTTCTTTAAATTGAGAGTCCGCTTAGTTCAAACAGGAGCATCATGTACATTTTTAAATATGTATGTCATGAAATTGCAAGTAGGCATTCACATTACATCAACAGTTTAAAAGCTTTTTTGTTGTGGTGTCCTTGTTATTTGTTGGCATAGAAACTGACGCGCGGATGCTTTTAAATTAAACCTTAGTTTACGTAGTACATTTTGTTGAATTGCCTAAATATTGTATTAGTGTTGTATTAATGTTGAGCTAATGTATTAAAGTTCACTACGTCTTACGTTAGCTTGTTTGCGATGTGTAACATTGAATTTGGGAACGGTGTTTCCAGAAAGAGCATATCGGGAACTATAATACTAGTTTACTAGTGTAGGCTTGATGTATAGTTAAGAAGGGCTCATACCATGGGGATGTAGTCCTAACTTTCAATAAAAATTAACTTTATCTGTTTACATAGAGTTTCGATATCGTATGTAGTTTTCGACTGTGTACGTTTTTAGATGACGGTTGTTTCAGTGTCTTCCGAATTCGAATTTAGCAGAATTCGTTATACTTGTTTGTTAGTGCCACACTTATCCGATTCGAGTAACTAAAATAAGTACTCACTGAATTAGAATCTACGAAAACCGGAGTATAGGGTTATTGACTGCAACACGCTATTTATTTGATCTGAAAGCAACAAGTTCACATAAGCAGTTTTTTTTTACATTGAAGTTTTTTTACATTTACATTAAAGATTTACCGCACATACATTGTATGTACTATCACAATGTGTTCAACAGATACTACGCAGCACAATACACACTTTGATTTGTATTAAATTGTTAAATAGATGCTCCAAAGAAAATTCTCGAAAAAGCAATCATTTAGTTTGCAAAGCTTTCTATAGTTTTATCTAATTTATTCGATTCGTTAGCTAACCTATCTAATTGCAATAGCCGCCTCCTATCCACGCCCTATAGGATAGAGTCCTCCTTTCTAGTGCAAAAATGATTCATTGGGATCTCCAGGTAAAGTGACGTATCTGTAAGTTCGACTACAACTTCATTTTCAATTGAATAACCTTTCAGGATCGGTGGCTCTACTTAGTGCCACTTTTAGGTCACCCCAGGACAGGTTGATCTCATTTAGCGCCACTGTTAGGAGTTCTTTGACAGCTTTTGGCACTGTGCCTTCACCCCCGGAACGCCGATCGATGAGCATCAACATAACTAAGAATACAACTAGTGCCTCTTTAGATTGTACCATGCAATTATCCTTTGTCAAGTTAAATGTGTCGATGAGCTCCGAAAGAGCTTGTGACATCTGCAGTGGTGGCACTGGCAAATGAGTGGCAAGCCTGTCTGCAATGGGTCTTAAGCGAGCAAACAGAATCTGCTTCCGAGCAGCGTGGCGCTGATGTTTATCTACCGGGGGGAGCACGGGTTCCGCTATATCTGTAGAAACGGCAGTTTTTGCATTTTCGTTGTCGATTGTTGATGCTACCGTTGGATTGGTGGCTCCGACAACAGTGGCTGAGACAGTAGTTCTGTCTCCGGTGATAATGGGACTGCTATCTGGCAATTCTATAGCCTTCTTCGAAGGCCCTCGTCGAGGTTTCCTTTGAATCGCCTTTACAGATTTTTTTGTTGTATTACTGTAGTCTCCGTCATCGTATGTTATGCCTTCGAGCCTGTCTTGCTCGTCGAGAAAACGACAGAGCCTCTCATACTTCAGTAAGTACTCTTCATGCTCAATGGAAATAGGCTTGCTTTTGCCTTTGTCAAATTTCGCACGCAGCTCGAGAAATCGATCTTGGCCTACTATGTAGTGTAGTGTAGAGATGGTAATCCACTCGCAAAGGAGAGCTTCCAATCTGCTTGCGCCCATGATCAGTTGATGTTCGCAGGCTGCTTGTGACGGAGGTTTTGGGCTAACAGAATTCTCTCGCAGTCTCATTACGGGTTGTATTATTGAGGCTTGCGGCCATGACAGGGCATGGGAACGTTTCTTTTCGATGGCCACGTTTTCTAGGGTGTCCACACATTTATCGAGCTCAAACTGAAATAGATACGTATGTCAACTACGGGACTTTTATCCATTAATAGTATGTGATTAATAAAAGTAATAATCAAGAAATATTGGTAGTTATGGTTCGGCATTTCACTGAAACATTAAGTGACCCATTGACTACTCAAATGCTGAAATTTACAACCTTGCATAAATTCAGTGAGAAGATGCCAAAATATATATTAAAATATATATATCCTTATATTAAAAAACTTCTGCTCATTATTTGGCTAAAAATGTGTACCTCCTCAAAGGTAACCCTCCTCGGCGATGAGATTACACAGTCTGGATTAACGTCAAGTTCATGTCCGGCAGCACGAATATGAAGATTTGCTTTCGCGACGTAACTGTCTGTTTGTTCATTTTTGATGTCCCCCCTTATTTGTAAGTTCTCATTTTTAAGTATGTCAAGTGGCTTGTTATATGGCTCTTCTATCAGCCAATGGGGAACCTCGCTCAGTTGGCGTTTGATCCATTCGGAAGCCTTATAGCACCATGCACTGCAAAACAACCGCCGGCTTTCCATTTTGAAAACCTGCATGAAGTTGGAACACAATTATAGTTTTGAGCACCGAAACGATAAGTAATTGCCTTATCAAATCCGATACTCCTAAATATATATGTTTGGTAACTGGCAAAGACGGTCACAATATATTATCGCTATTTAGTAGGACGGTTGGGTTAGATCTACTCTAGAAGCATACAGTCTTGTTAATATTTCCGCAGGTGTTTCATTTGAATCCGAAATACGTAATCTACTTTCGGTGCAATAATCTGCTATCGATTGAAGGAATCAGTCATTAAAAAGCTAGCAATGAGATTTGAAAGTACACTTATAATAAGCCCGAGTGGACCAGTTCGCGTTAATGCGTTAGCTCAACCTGGTTTTCTTTAAGGATTTCAGGATTAGATTCTACTACAAATGTACATTTTTCCCGTACCTTATTCGTACGTATGCAGATTTTGTACTGAGGACATTTTTTGCTTGGTGGCGATACCGGGTTGTCGCATAGTGGGTACCCACAAAGGAGGCCGAGTGCCCGCTCTTCAGTACAATCTTGATAGCCTTGTTGCCATAACATTCGACATTGTTCACTGAAACAACACCAGATGTCGCTCACAACAGTTCAAAATTACCCCCTAAACCTCTAAAAATACTATGCAGGTATTAGCCGATGAACATCTATCAATTTATAAAGAGTATAGGAACAAATAATTACAGAAAGGGATGCTTACGTCGTGTAATAGGTCTGGCCTCACTTCTTTTTCGATTATTCTTAAAATACACCTTAGTCGGTAAGAGCACTAACAAACTTTTAAAGCACTGCAACATTTGTGTAATGAAGTAACCCCATAGTTGGGGTAGGAACAAATTTCCAGCTACGAAAAAAGCATATGCACAGTTAAAGACCAAAATACTTCACAAAGTATAAACCTATGTTTGGGTCTAACGTTAGATAGAAGTGCAAATTAACGTTTTTCTATTTAGCACGCTTAGGACGTTTTTTCTTTTGACCTTTTGCTGAACACGACACTCAATAGGCTAAGCGTTTTCCCCGTTAGCATTTAGGTAAGAGTTCTTCGAACTCACACAAAGTAAGCTTCGGAAATATCTCTTTCAAGCAAAGCCTCTACAGCGCGGAGTGAATCCTTTTCAAGTTTCCTTTTTTTCTCGATCTTGCGTCGAAGTTGTTCAGCACGTGATGCTGCGGCATTTTGGGCCGCCTTCTCCGCAGATGCCATTGTGATTTTTGTTAAGCTATAATCCACATGGACGGGTTACGTAGTGCCGCCACTGCCATTGGAAAAAAACGAAAAAAAAATCGGTTAGGTCAGTGACCACTTGCGAGAAGGGGCTTGGATAAATTTCACCATGTAAGATTAGACCACACTTTTAAAAAAGCTAGCTTAGGGTACTATTAAGCGCTGTCAACGGCACTCTTATTCATGAATATATGTTCTTATAAAAACATGTAATTCATCGCTCAGGGACCTTACAAATAAATCTATAGCGCTGCATATGGAACGCAGTATGTGCGGTTGCTTCCATTCCATTGTTCATTATATCTTTTACAGTTTAGTATTAGCGATGGAGATTTCTTTGTTTGAGAAACACTGTCTAAAAGCTAGGACGTCTACAATTCTTTATTTGAAACCGATCCCATGAAATGCACCTAATTCTGTGACTGTTAGTTAAAATATTGATTCGACTTGGGCTTGATGGTGTAGTAGTCCGAGTTAGTTCCTATTCCGATTGTCAGTACTGATGTGCTGTGCAGAAACCAATCGTCTTTTGTCATTAAAATCTATACAAGCTATCCAAACGAACCCTAAATCGACCAACAGCTTTGACGAAGTACGATGTTATATGTAACACGGTATATTATACAAGTTAAGATAGAATCACCTCTTGATGTTTTTGATGGTAGCTAATTTAATGAGATGATTAATTACGCAGTTGTTGCAAGCTGGCTCTGTTTTAGGTCTCAGTTCCGTTTTTTAATTTGGTTTCCGTACATATTGTTCTGTGAAAATGCCGGCATAACCAACTGATTTTAGTAATGACCGAAGAATCTGCAGACTCCAAACGCTTGGGATAACTATAGGTTATACACACCGGGATTCAACGTTCTTCTCAGGCGAATCCGCAAAACACAATGCGGCCAGCTCGGTTGACTCTCACAACTGACTCGAATATCAACAATAATAAAACAATAACAGACAGATGAACGCATTGTCCCTGTGTGCCTTTAATGTCTTACGTAGTGTTGTGTCAGTGGTATACACACAGTGTGCTTACAGTGGTTGGACTTATCAAGGAAAGTTGATTATTGTATCGGTAACAATAAACAAACGTTACAAAAAGAGCTCGTTAGAGGCCAAAGCAGTACTGGATCGTAGTGCAGTCGAACAATCAGTTTAACGGTGCCAATCTCGCTGGAATACGGTGGAATAAACTTTCCAACTAACACATGCTGCAGGGTCCAAGAGCAGTACAGTAAAAACTCTTCCGGAACTCCACAAACCCCTTTCCCTTCATCCATCGCGCAACGGCGCTTAAGTAATTGGCTTCTCTTTCGCTTCCTTGGTGGGGCACGGAACCTCTCGAGCAATACCAGATGATGCGCTCAATGGCAACTTTATGTAAATAAACAACAAATCGGAGCAACGGCTGAAATCTAAAATTTACTGGCTGGACGAGTATGGCTCATGGTAGAGCGATGCGTGTGCGTACACTCTATGAGTCTCGATGAGTAGGAAAATTTCTTCAGAAAAATTCGCTAAAACTATCGTTACTAGTGCAACGAAATTGTTTGGCGGAACTTTGAAGCACATCAAATGAAAAAATCAAGTTAAATAGGTGAGCGCTGGTGTTGTATGGTTCGCTTAGTTTTACGTAATATTCCGTCGTTTCCCAAATATTTTCAATTGTTTTCGGCGTATATGAGTGAGATGCAACTGGAAAATATGGTTCAATAACGTAGAGTAATAAGTCATAAATGATTCAGAAGGCAGTTTCAAGTCCATTTAGCCTATTTCGGGCTGAAAAAATTTTGGCGACGCATGCCTTGTGTGTAGAACGTTTCTGATTGTGAACATTGTTACGATAGGCTTAATTTGATAGAATACTGTGGTTTTTATTATAACCATGTTTAAATGAGGCAGATGTTATCGCGCTACGATACATTTATTGTTTGTGTAAAGGAAAATAGTAACTAGACGCTGAATTTCGTCAGCCGATATGTAGCCACTAAATACTCGTTGTCGCTCACTAAGGGAGATCGACATAGAATTGAAAAATCAACTACATTGTAGAAAACCATATGGGCTGTCATTAACAGAGTACGTGTCGATTAGGTTACCGCGAATGCCTGATTGCCTAGACTTAGACTACGTAATTGTGCATTATAAAAATACTAGGGTAATCCAGCCTTTATTAGAGGAACATGAGAGCTCTTTAAACAAGCGCAATACTAGAGTAGCTCATCAGGTCCATAAATATTTTCTCAACTTGCACTTAGATATTTAACGTCACTAAAAGACATTGAGTAAACCGGAGTCTCATAATGTTCGATGCAAAAATAATCTTCATATTAGAGCGGTTGGGTAACTATGTGAGGTTGGTTGAGATCAGTGACAACATATACCTGTAATAATCTAAGTTTCTATAACCCCTTTGCGTGAAGATTTTTAACTTTCTGCAAATTCCCGATTAGGTCGCAATAGATGAACCACAAAACATACCGTATCACTGGCTGGCTCTGAGACGTTTACAGGATGAAACGTAAATCACTACAAGCAAACAAAAGATATGTTTTTTTTTTTTAGAAAAACAAGATAGTTAACTACTCCGGGGTGAGTGTTCTTGAAATTTGTTTGAAAATATTGTCTTTATTTGTTCGTTTTAGTAGTGATTTCGGTTAACTTGTTCTTGCAGGTGGGCAATTTCTGTTGTGTTGAGTACTTTTTGTTGTGTTGATTATAATACTTTATTGTGTTATTTAAAAATAATTTAACTTTTGCAGGGTTTCAGATTTCCCGTAGATCGCAACTACCATCATCGGGGATGGGAACCCATGTGGCTGGTGAGATTTGTTTAAATGGTTATACTACGCTTTTCCTGTGCTTGATACTACACAATTACGCAGTTCTGCGACTCTTTTTGGCCATTTGTAGCTGCTGCATATGTATAATACCTGATCCTGGCGAACATTCCGCATGCAAAACATTTGACGATAATAACCAGCTGATATATATTCTGCAGTTCATAGATATCCTGTGTCAACCAGAGGAGGCTAGATTCCTGAAGACGATTATCTATACTATATTGTATCCCCCAAAACGTGCATTCCACTCTACGAAGTAAAAAGATTTTATCTCGGCCACAGTGCACGTATTCTAATTTAAGCTATGAGTCAAGTAGTAACACAAATAAAATGGGCAGCTTAAGGAACAGACATCAAATTTTCGGTTTTTAGCCGGTGAATTGAAATCTCAGTGAGCGTGAGTGTATGTGTGTGTCTGAGTGTCTGTGTATGTGTGTGTGTCTGGGACGAGAGGGCGAAGCTTAGAAACGTTCCATAGGGTCATACGAAATGACAAATAATTTATAGCCTTTTCCATGTGAATTTCCCAATTAAAATAATTGGACTTTATTTACAATGCCTGTAAACAAACACGACAGTAAATGAAACAGCAAATAAGAAAATAAACGTTATTAGCCATCCTTTATTTACGACTAGTTGCCGTATTTGACTTATGTTAAATTCTGACGGCAGTAATTCTACTTGGTAACTATTTATGGCAGTAAATCCAATTGTAGTAATTAAGCTTGCATTGTAAATAATGAACTTTTATTAATATGCTACCAATATCGCAAATGGGGCGGGATAGGGCAACTGTGGGTCTGTGTATTCAATTCATTAATTTCTGTCGAGCGCGAAACAGCTTTCACAAACGGGGAAATTTATATAACAGTGCAAACCTAACCATGATCGTTCGCTCTATGGTTCTTACAGAAAAGAAGCGGTCACCCGCAATGAGCCAAAATGACCCCGATAGAATTCGTGAGAACTATGAGGTATGGGACTTGTGAAGCTACTATTATAGATGCATAATATAGAAGTGTATATTGTGCACACCAGCTCA
Organism: Varroa jacobsoni; assembly: GCF_002532875.2. Lineage (NCBI taxonomy): Eukaryota > Metazoa > Arthropoda > Arachnida > Mesostigmata > Varroidae > Varroa > Varroa jacobsoni. The sequence goes on from NW_019213013.1 coordinate 144,026, forward strand.
ATATCCGTACCGTCGCTTCGACTTTCAGCATTGAATAGGCCCAAGGGAACGTTATTTAACATTGTAGTGTTTAATTTTCAGGAAAGCGTGGAAACTGTGGCTCGAATGATGGATCATATTGATTCGTGCTATTCCTTCCTGGACGACAAACTTTACGCTCAGCAAATAGCCGGCCAAATATCTGATCCAATTGGACGTTACCCAAACATTAGCCTGAAAAACTTCCACCTCGTAAGGTCCAACCAGAACAAGCGGAAAACAGGCATAGGTTACCTCAATCGGCGACGACCTGGGCCAGTTGCTAAAAAAGAATCCAAACAGTCAACTATTGCTGATAGACAGGCTGAAGGCTCGTTAGAAGCTCTACGTTTTAGTGACATTGTTTTTGATCAGCAGGTAAAAACACTTTCCAAGCGTGACAACAATAATATTTTTACCGTTACCCCAGTTTCCACTATGTCACGTACAAGTAGCGCAAAACAGAGCGAAAGGTCATTATTAGGTTCTGCAGGTAGCAGTGAGCATAAAACAGTAACAAAGAAGAATTCCTCAAACTCTATACTATCGTCATTAGTTGTGGATGTGGATGATATAAAACCAACGATTCTGCCTGATATCGTAACAACTACAATCAAACGAATCGTTCTCCCACCGCCAATAAAAAAACAAACGACTCAAACATCAGGTCTTTTATCGAAGTTCGGTGAAACCAGATGTAGTACTCTACCAGCGGTCCGTGATAGCTCAAGTACATCACAACCGTCTGCTAATGCAACGATCTTGAAGACCCCACAGGCGTCAAACAACGGTAGCAATAGTGTTAATCGTACTCCGCCTACGCAACATCTCTTGGTTAAGCCTCGACCTCGCCGTCAGGCTTCGCTACGAGTTAGCGAATTCGTGCGAGCTGAAGCCGCCCTCAATGGCCATGATCTTGACTTGCACGAAATCGATGAGTCTCCAAGTCCGAATCGAGTAGGAGCTGACAGCGCAAAAGGGGACATCATTGGGGATGAAACTGGAGAAGACCACAATGTCATGCGTAGTAACACAGATGGCCTGAATAATTCAGATAAGGCCGGTGTGTCCAATGTCGACGAAGATAAAAGTGGCAGTGGCGTTGATATTGATTGTGGCGATGCCAATCCGAGTAGTGGGAATATAGGAGCTGACAGAATTGATGCTAATGCATTAATGGACGAGCTGCAGTTATCAGAAGATGCGCCTGTGCAAGACAACAGCGAGCCGACAGGCTTTTCATGTTTGTACTGCGATCGAACGTTCATTCAAGCAGAAGCTATGGAAAATCACATCATGGACGAGCATGTGTATCGCTCAGTAGCGACGTCGAAGCGGCCCGCCAAGTCGATTATGCCCGCTCGTTCTGCTGGCAAGCCAGTCTCGTTAAACACACCAAAAGCGTCCGCAGCGACCAACCGCCATGATACAGTTCGACCCCCACCCGGTAAGATTATAACGATCGAATCGCTAGTCGCTGCGCACTTCGCCGCTGCAAGGAAGCGAACCAAGTCTGGCCGTCCTCAGCTTTGCATGGTGTGCAAGAAGACCTTCTCGTCCTGGAGTCAGCTCAAGAAGCATTTGCCAATACACAGCAGCGAAAGGCCATTTAAGTGTCCATACAACGGGTGTTCATATGCGTCGGTGCAAAAGGGCAACCTTAAAGTGCACATGGTAGGTGTTCATGTAAGGCGACAGGAGAAAATGGAAGCAAAAATGGCCAAATTGGACAATTCATTTGAAATTTCTCAAAGTAGTAGGGGGAACTGTGAGTAGAATCGGAGATGTGATCGAAATTGCGCGTTTGTGTGTATGCAGAAGTGAACTGTGTGTACTGATATATATATAAGCATACATAGAAAACTATGATAGCATCAATTTAACGAAACATTGTAAACTCTGTAAGCTGTTTATGCATGTACAATATAAATAAATAATTTTCCTTAATCATCCGGATATTGTGTAGTGTGTACAATATAAGGTTGAATGTGATCTATAGTATAATAGAATTTAGAACTGCTATGACACAGTATAGCAATGACCACCATAACAGTCACGAAAGTAATAATAATGACAGTATTAAAAATAGAAGCGAACATATGACGATACCAAATACATTAAGTGGTCTATTTGTATGACACATATACATATTCATGGATTGTATATACGGCACATTGTGCGCCGTTTAGATTTGTTCGCAAAGAGTTCTTTGTGACTTAATTTGCTATTTATAAGCGTCAACAAGTGATCTAAAAGATATGTTACAACTTTAAGAAAAAAGCGCAAGGCACTCGTTGTACTTGATAACTGGCGAACCATCTAGTTTGCTTTTCTACGTTAAGCTGTTTCCTATTGTTGACAAAATGCCTGCAGAAAGATGTTGGTGAAAAACAACCTTAGCTATGTTACTATAATGATTGTGTCAAATTAAGCCTAACTATGTGAGAGAAACGGATTAGACATAGTTAAATGTCTAAACTCGGAAAAACGTTTTACTATTCAACTTCTGTTGCTTTGTATTGTTTTGATTATTGTGTATTTTTTTTTTATTTTTCTTCATTACTTGCCTTTAACCAGACGTAGAGGCATTGGGCTGAAACTTTAAAAGTGGTTTACCACGATTATTTATCTTTTAAATTTAGTGTCGTTATACAAAATGATTACTAAATTGTTAGAAAAAATATTACCAATTATTTCTAAAAAGTGAGGTGTGTCAGTTTAGTTGTACTAATTATTTAGTCTCTAACCGTTGGTGCGCTATATGGCAAAAGTTAAGTTTTTAAGTTGTGCGCCATTTATGTGAAGAACGTTACCAACAGGGTTTCAGCTGTTTCCTCATAATAAATAAAGATTAATAAAGATAAAATGCTGTGTTTATTTACAATCGCCGTCATTATGTTGTCGCCGAAAATGTATATGAAACGAATATTTGAAATAAACAGATTCAAATCCACTCCAATATTTTACATCTTTCAATGAGCAAACTTAAGAAACTTGCCCAACGACGCGTCCTCCATATATTGTACATAGATTTAGATTGTATCTGTGTAGTTATCTTCCTACAGCTCATTTGTTATTATTGATAATACTATTTTTTGTCGCTACTGTAGGTATCGAGAGAGTTGTTTTACCAAAGAAGTCACTATACTTTTCGCTGTTATACGGGGTTATTGTTCTGGCCCATGACGGAGCCACACAAAGAGTCCATTTCGTTCCTGGTTCGTTTTATAGTGTACCTCTCATACCAAAGAGCCGGACTAATTCCCTGAATCTACGTTAGTATTGGAAGGAAGACATTAAAACGCAGTACTAACCCTCAAAACAACAAAAAATACGGCACTTGATATGTAAAGCATTAATTCAGACCGCTGACTTTCAGCACGAAACAAAGTACGTTGTCGCTTGGATCTAACCCTGGACCACCGCTGTTTTCCTAGTCCATTATGCAGACATCTCACCACTCATCTATCACGAGTTACATCATGAAGTTAAACAATATTTCTTGTCTTGGCATCTGCAGTCATTATTCGGAGGCGGTAATTTATAGGGTAGCTTAAGTATTTTTAAATTAGCACTTCAAAACGTCAAAAGCTAAACAACGTTTCTTTTACCAAGACAGATTACCAAGAGCCTGTTGAAGGAACACATTCAACTTTAGAAATAATTAATTAATTAACAAACCTTGTTGGATCTATTTTGAGATTACTTAGTTATGAATTAACTATTTCCTATCCTACGCAAGCGAAAAAATCAAATCCTTAGGATTAAGATAGCTATATTTGTTGACATTTGCAAACTATATTTATCGACGCTGACAGCTAGCTGGACTAGGTAATGAAAAATAAATGGACTAATCATAATAGTGAATTCAAGTTGTACAGTACATGGTCGGATTTTTCATTAGATCCCTTAGCAGCCTAAAATATTTTTTTATATTATGGAAGCGGCGAGCTGGACCAAGCTATTCTGAATAGGAAAAAATTAATTATTCTGAGATTATGTATGGTGCAGCGTAGTTATAAGCATGGAAAGAAAACAGGGTATGTTTAAGGGGAGCGAACCCAATTGTGGTACATCCTCATATATCCGAAGTCGCGTGAGAGTAAATTTTTACATCTGTATAATAACATAATTAGAATGGAATGTACGGACGCTAGGCTAGCTCTGACTGAACGGATAAAATCATTTTACGCGAGAGCCTCAATCAAAACTCTATTTGAAACGAGCCCACGAAAAATTGAAGGTGAAGATAGATATAGTTCTGTCCTGCCCATTTTTCCCTCTTTCCCTTTGTATGTGTGTTTACCGTCTCGCCCAACGGCCGCCGCAAAGCATTCCGTCTCGCTTTTCTATTTGTTTTCAGGTCTGCTCACTAAGAGCTGGAGCGCCTCAACGTCGGAAGTACGTTGTATGCCAGCGAGTTTCGCGAGAGTAACAGCTGCATCATCAGCAAAGCGCTAACAGTGTTTCAGGAGCGCTATTGATTTGAAACTAATAGTAAGTAACCTATGCAAGGCTTCAAAAAACGTGTTTGAAGATACCCATACTAAACGCAGTATAACTTATTATAACATATTCTGTTACAACCCAAACGTCTGGCATTGCAAATATAATAACAATAATAATACTAATAATAATGAATTTGTGTTTGTATTATATTTATGGACGTTTTGATTTGACAGATCACGTACAACCATGTGTCAGTGCATTTGTCATATCCTCTTATCAGTGGTGTGGACCCTTGGCCTTATTTTGATCGCCTATCCAGTAGCCTTTTTTATCGGCGTTTTCTACATCCTTATACAACCTTTGCAGGTAGTTTGAAGAATTTATTCCCTTATTGAATGGCTTACCAAATGACAGTGCATTTTCTGAGTTTCTCAGCGGAATGTATAGCAAAGGAACAGATAATTACGACTTTGGATAGAAAACTCTGTCTGAATATCGTCAGACAGAACAAGGCACCAAAGTATTTAGGTAACTCGACGCGGTGCTTTTTTGTATAGTTTCTGACACTGTACATACTTTGTATTGTGGAAAGCGGCTTTGATGATTTTGTCAACCATCGACCAGCATTTACGAAGCATTTCTGATACCTAATGATTGCCAAATATCCATTGGCGGACATATACAAAAGTGTTCGATATATCCTTTTGTATTGTAATATTTTTCTCGTTCATCTCGTTCCGCACCCAGTACTACGTCGATATCGATTCACCAATGAATACTATTAAACATAACGAACTATCTACAATTGAGTAATTGATTTGTCTGCTTATCATCACACTTTTTATGCCTTTGGTTATTACTAATGTGGGGAAAATTCCTCAGAATACCGTTTTCGATAAAGCTTGCTCCCTCTAGAGGGTCTAGCCATTATGTATCCTGCTGAGCTTATGTGGGATTTCTCGAAAATACCGGTGTTCTATTTAAAGGAGCTTCTTGTTATGTAAGCCTAATAGTGTTTTTAGTGGGAATCCAATGAAATGTCGTCTGGAGCCTTAATGCAAATATGCGACATTAATTGCTGTTGAAAAGAAGAAACAACTTCAATGAGTGATCAATTTCTGATTAGTATAACAATCATCCGTTATAAAACCCCTAATCCCTATATAAAATTTAGAGTTAAAAACACTCGAAACAAAAGACCATATTTATAGAATCTGACAATTAAGGATGACGATTTAACGGAGTGTGGCTTGAACCTTCTAGGAAGTATGTCCGGCGTGCTGTGAGGGTCCTGTTGAGTTTTTCCGATCTGTCATGAAGTGGCCCCTGACGTTTAGCGAACAGATCGTCAAACATTGCACTTGTGGAGCGGCTTAAGTCTCTTAGAGCCGAAACCCACATAATTTTCCTATGTACATATATCGTGTAAGATCTTTGAAGGATGAATAAATTATTGTATTATCTTTAAATTAACCTATGTTTTTCTTGTCAACGAAGAGGATTTAGAGCAACAATTGTTATCTAAAAGTGCCAAAATACAGAATTGTCCTGGTGAACCTGGTGAAATTAATACTGAGTTATTTGAGATGCCGTTGTGTTTGTTTATCTCCCTTAGAGTCCTTAGAGTTGCAATATAAATATATTTTTTTTAATTCACCCTAAAAGGTTTTTATTATTGAGATTGACTAGATTATAGTGGAAGGCGACGTAAAGGCAAAACATATTTGTCGTAAGCTACACGAAGGGAATACACATACGAACAGAATAGGGCTATGCAGGCTTAAATTTTGCATGATCAGTGTGACCCTATCTATTGCTCGAGGCGTCGTAATATATAACAGGGGCCGATTGAAGTAAGTATTGGGCTTCAGTGTGGTGTACCAATTTTTTTTAATTGAAGGCGACAATGAATAAAAAGATCACTGTCAAACGAGGCTAGTCTACTTTTGAGCCTTTTATCATTACAGTGTTTTTTTTTACAAAGAAATAACAATCGGGTTTTGCTAGATTTGCGATTAACGTGGCGGCCCGGGCCATTCAGTTCAATGGGCAATTGTCTGCGCTAGCTACAGTGTGCGTGGTACAGGCACAGTTGACATATGGATGGGATCTCCCACGTAGAAAGAGCGAGTATTTCTGAGGGGAAGCAATGCAAAGTTGATGGTTGCTGACTGTAAGCATTAGTATCAAATTTAGCTTAGTGACAGATCTAGTGGTTATAAACGATTCTATCGCGATTGTTTAGAAAGGGTGTCGTGCTGAGCTAATAGCAGAAATGGTGATTCAATACGGTGAACCATAGCTCTTATCAAATGACAACTTTACTTGATAATTGTCCTTTGTTCTGACAAATCGTTTTGAGCGGTCTACGTATAGGCCGTTGTTTATCGACTTTCGGCTCAGACTAGTTTCGATTAACCATACCGTTGGATACATACGTTTACGATGAACAGAGATTACCTACAATTGAAACAATTATTCCTTTAAAAATAGAAAGTTCCATAGATTATTTTTCTATCGTCTCGTCGTTCACCGTTACCAAGCGGAGTGGCCGTCTATCTCCGAGTAATAATTCAAACGCTAAAATAACAAAGAGTTTCACGAGGTTAAAAAAATATACAGCGTTATTCCTAAATGCTATATGGATACTTGCGGCTCTATTTCTTTCTAGCTCACGTACGACACATCAGCTTTCCGCGATCACAAACGATTAGAAATGGCTGGCAGGCAACCAGTGCAAATGAGTAGTGCAAAGGAAAGACGTAGACGCGAAAAGTAGCTGCCCGTCAAAAAGAGTGGTACACGAGACGACTCTAGCTGGCGTTGGCGCTCGCGTCGCCACCCTTCATAACAACCAATTTTACGAGAACAGTCAGATATTTTATTGTTATACACACGTTTGAGTTTGCTAGGGGCTGGTGTGGTACAAGCAACGCAAGACGACATTCTGGTGAGTAACAAAAATAAGTGACAGACTATGTAACGTCATAATATAGGAGCATTCAAGTGAACAGTCAAGCAAGACATTGAGATCAATCAAAAATAACATGGTGTTCTCACGTAACACATAACATACAATAACAAGGATCAAAATCAATTACCGAATTGGCAACTGCTAATAAATTTTACTAAATTGATATACTTTGTAATTTGTATTGCGCGAGCTTGGGTACGAGAATGTACGTCTTCAAAGCACAGTGTTCATCGGAACTGATTTACAACTCTTAGCCTCATGACTAAGTGTATCAGCTCTTTCTAGCTGGGCTTTTTGTGCAGGGATAGATTGGCTTGTATGTCGAATAGCATCGTCAACAGGAAATAACCATCATACTTCAACTGTTGTGCATGAATGTGTGTCTGTTAGCTTTTGAATGGATTATCTCCTCCGAGCGTAGAGTAATGGTATATGGTGATATCATAATAGGAGCAAATGAGCGAGAGGTTAAAAGGTAATATTGTTGTTCATCCAATAAAATCATCCAGTATTAGAACATAGATCAATCGGTCAATTAATTCATAGTGAGATGGCGCAATTAATATCGCTGTTATAACAGTAACTACAATGGTAAAAATGCAACTTATTTAGGGAAGCAACGCAGTACTTTGAAAGGACGTAAGAAGGGTATATACGTAACATATACATGACCAACGGCCGATGTCCACATCGCATTCTGACACGTAACACGGTGTAAGGTATAATGTTTTGCGGTTCTCAGGTTCTAAGTAACATAGACTAAGTCCGTAGAATCTCTCAGTAGAAAAAATATAACATTCCGAGTAGGTATTCACTTCCATTTATCTGAATACATACGTCATAATCGCTATCAACTTAATAATTGATGAAACCCATGTTACTAGTATCTACTGCAAAAATACAGCACACAAATATACGCTACCATAATCTCGTTGCTGCTTTGAAGCGTTTATGAATGAAATACGAAGTATCAGCTATTAAATAATGGAATCAGTTGTCATACAAATAGACTTCGACCCTATTGAAATGAATTTGCCCATTTTCACATGTTGACTAGATGCTCGAGAGTGTTCGAATTGCTTTACTTGTTAAATGATTACTGTTACAAAGTACGATTGCCTTTGTGCTGCCTTTTAGAGTGACGCGGGCCTTCTTGTCATCCAGATCTTGGGTTGATAGTGCTACCACGATGTGTTGCCTGTTCGAGTGTGTCACGCGACTGATCTTCGCCATTCTGTGGCTGGCTTGCCTTATTTTCGTCGCCTACCCTCTTGCGTTTCTGTGCGTCGAAGTGTACATACTGATGCAGCCGTTGAAAGCATTTTGTGGTATATGCTGCGAAGGTTGTGTCGATTTTTTGGAAAAGATCGTTCTTCTGCCTAGAACATGCACGAAGAACATGATGGCTGGAAAGAATTGCTTTTTCGATTAAACAACATGACTCAAAATAGGCTGGGTAGAACGTAAGCTCGGAAAAAATGTGTGACAATTTATTTGTGTATATGTGTTTGCCACTAAATTCTTATTATTAAAAACCTATATTTATTACTACTACTACGAGGAAGAACACGAATAAATATACTTAACTATATTCAAAGTTAAGCTGCTATTCGTCTTTTAGTTATATTAGTAGTTTTAGACGGAATACATACAATTAAGTTAATTTTTTATAGGCAGAGATAGGCAAATAAAACTCGATAAATCAAGAATGTATTTCTCTGCTAGCTAACGGAATTAGCTTAACAGGCTCAACCAATGCGCATAGAAGGCTTCGCTGTTTTCGTGTGGAGAGGCTCGTTGACCTACTCACGCGTCCACTCCAAACACTTAACGCGATCTATACCACACACAATTGCTTATACTAAAAGCACATTTGTCAGTGGCGGACTTTTAGGCATGTTGTAATAAAACGAGTCCTTATAATTCAGCTATTATTATTATGATTAGACAGTTACATTCTCGCTGTTGTGCTATAATTATTCATTTTCTGCATGACTGTTAGATTGCATGTACGTATTAATTGAGTTCATTTATAATATAATAAGGCTTTTTGATTATTTCGAAACACTTATTATACGTGCACATGACTTGCTTGGCTAGGTAAGCATCACCACCTGGGTAAATCACATGGGTAATGCATAGCCGCTTATTGACTAGAACAATATATCGCAAATGCGACGGCTGTTCAATATGACCCTGATCACCGAGTGTCTTGGAGGGCTGCTAAGCGCGTATTTCTTATATTTCCAACACACGTGAAACTGCTTTTGATCCTTTAGCTATTATTACGTACTGTTTTCGATAACTAGTTGGTTCTGCCCGAAACGGTGTGTGTCTACCCACGGACTCGAACGTCCCCCACCACCTAAATTCAGCAATCACTTGGAGTGAATAATAGCCTTATTGCGATTGGCACTGGGCAAATGGGCTCCTATCATTTGTAGCCTCTGGTTGAAGTCCCAACAACGACACAACCTGCGTGAGTAAAGCAAATCATATAATCATTTATAACGATTCGCGTCTTTGGAAACTTTCACCTTTCCGATTTGTATTAAAACTGTTGTATGAAAATAGAAATGTAGGTATTAAATGTATGAACTATTTTAACATGCCAGTAGTTTCAGCCAAATCAAAGTTCCCAAATATTAAGAATACTAGAGTAATGTACAACGGGATAGAAAAAGGAATTTCGATAGATTTAAGCTTTTAGTTTAACTATTTAGCTGGTTCTATGTATTTTTAATAGTAGGGATTAGACTAAAAGTAAAACATTTAAGAGATACATGATAATACACGACGATACACTTGTACGATGTTTCACCTCGCAGCATTCTACTTAGGAGCTACATGACATCATCTTAATACTCCTGTAAAAATTCCTTTCAACCTCGAATGGCCAGTGCCTCTTGTACAAGCGCAAGCCATTTGAGGAGGAGCTGATCAAATATATAGTCATTATCATATAATTTTTACGCTTCCATAAGTCACTGACCTTTATTAGCATCAGCAATGAGCCGTAGGTTATGGCCCTAATAAGATCATTGATTCCCCTGCCGTTCTAAGGTGAATCAGCCATTGCGTTAAATCAGGTTCAATGACATATATAGTTCAGTTTCCATAGAAAATCAATGATCTCAGGCAAACCTCCTAACAGGTATTCATACAGCAAGTATGTACGGTGAGGCTTGCTATATACGAGAGTCAGAGATGCGATCATGGTAACTTATGGTGATTACTGGAAGGAACAACCATTCATGTATATACGAAAAGACTTTTCGTATATACATGAATGCATCATTTCGTCATGTTCTTTATAAACGTTTCACAAGATTTTTTTCGCAAAGTTATGATACATAAGGACACAATCACGATCACCTCAACCATGGTGTCCCTTAAAAATATGCAGAAGCAAATACAGACGCTGGGTTTCTTTGGCTTAGGTTTGCCCGATGGAGACGGTGTCGAAGAAAATTCTGGTTGGCAGGAAGCTTTGGGCGACAACAGGCGATAGGCAAGCAAGGTGGGTGTTAGTGAAGATAACCATGTGGGGGTAAGCCGATCGTTAGAATCACCGCAGCAGCAACAGCAACTATTGAAGACCAATAAACTCTATAGAAGGGTGCGCAAGGGCGGAAGGCGCGAGTAACTATGGTTTCACGCTTTGGACAGGGCTGGCTATTTATCTGCCACCAAACAAACCTACGGCCTCCGTCGACCGCCGCTGCCTGGCCACAACTATATGTGTCTGCTACGCAAGTTTGCTTGGAGATGGACGCGAGAACGAAGGGTAAGAAAAGGTATATGAGTGGTTTCGTTTGCTACTGCTTCTGCTGTTGGGGTCGATGCCACAGTCGTTGTGGATGTGCCAAGAGTACCGACACTTCTATGCTGTACAACGAAGCTTTTGCGGGACACATGGAATCTGCTGGCCCGCAACAAACCTTGGAGGGGCACATGTAAATCTTTGTGTTGTCTCGTCTCCCTCTCCCTCCCCTCTCTCTATTATTAAGGGACTCGACTGCACCGACTCTCGAAGTCGCTTGCCTCGTTTGTCGGTGGCAGTGGTTGCTATCGATGTTGACTGAGGGTTACTCAAGTCGTGCTCCGAAGGCTGTCCATAAAAACAAGACCCCACCATTACCGACAGCACCAGCAGTGGTCGGCACCCTGGCCTTACCGCTATTTACTTTGCGTCCCTAGGTATTCTGCTGTGTGAAGCCCTAGCTGTGTGCTAGCAGGAGCTATCTGTCATTTCAACAGTACTGCCCCGCTGGTCGCGGTCTGGTAGGGAGGTAGCAGAATCTATCCCACTGCGTGTACGAGACATGAGTCCTGCGCAGTAGAGCTAGGCCGCTAGACTTTTGCCTTCTATTAGATCTCTGAACTGTGTACTTTTGCTACAATCAGCAAGGGGGTTGCCTGGGAAAAAACTAACCAAATCAACCACGGTTTGTTGCGAAATGCTGGATACTTTGAGCAGAAATAGTGTCGCGGACTGTGCTCTCTCGGAGTCCTTACCTTGAGCCCCAAGTAGAATTGGTCTTTTGCCATTGCTTCACTACTCTAATAGTCCAGCAGGCTGACGTTCAAGGACAAAGAATAACTAAGTACCTAATTGTCGAGTGCGTTTTCCGAGAATACAAAGGCGTCATAGATCGCTGTTGTTCTCCCGTGCGACTTCTGGGTTGTGGGTGGATCGCGCTTGTGTTTCTCTACGCCACATTATCCGGTAAGGCAAAAACATCAGATAATACGTGTAAGGGTGAGCCGATAGCCGCCTAACGAAGCGTCAGTGGTGAATTGGTGGAGCACGCAAATCACAGGCCGTGGTGAGTTAAGCGGACGTACGGTCGAACGTACAGGTACAAGAAATGGCAGCCGATATTGTTGAAAACGAAGAAGTCGTCAAAGGGGTGAGGCAATACGAGGAACAATAGAATACGTTTAGCATTATTGTCCTGTCGATTATTGGCGTGCTCTTCCTTCGATTATCATAAGCAGGGCAACAAATATCAGTTGACGTATATAAACCAATCTGGATAAATAGTGGCATAGTAATCAAAAGTGGAAACTCACGTGCAGTGTTCATGAACTTTGTTTAATTACTTCACTTATAAAAAAAACACACATTCTGCAAGTGTTGAATAGAAGAGATTCATGCTGCTTTCTATGATTCCACCCGATTCATGTGGGCTACCTGTGCTCTATTTGCTAGACATGTAACAGCACATAACAAACTACTCGTACAGAAAACGAAGGCGCAGCAAATATTATACCCTTAGTATCTTTACTGATTTTTCAAAAAAAATACTCGTCCCAATAGTCCTGAAATTTTTTCGCCTTACTAAACACAGATCTACCTGACAAGTTAATCCACTAATAAATTTAACGACTAGTGGATAACAGAATTTAAATCCAGTATACTTTGTTACTTTATATTATTCGAAGTATACTATAACAGATGCAGAAGAGATTATGCATTTTATCAACTTCACTTCGAGCTTCCTGCTGTTTCTGATATAATAATATGCGGATTTACTCATTCGTCGGCTTTTATTAAACGTATGGAAATGTACTGCATTGTTTTCACGCGCGAACCTAAGTACAAATTCGTTTAGCATCTCAATCGCTGTAAGTAACTGACTCTGTGCGTCGCGACTTGTGCCCTAGCTCCACTAAATCGTTACCACTGTTTGATATTTCTTCCATGATTCATATTATTGTAGAAAAGTTTTCGGATAACCGCTCAAAAATATACTACGATTTAACGTGTCTGCCTACTAATATTCATGATATGTAAAGTAGTAAAGATTCAAAGCCGGTTCTACACACTTTTCGTTTGAGTTTCGTGCTAGAAGTTAACACTACTTAATCTAGGCAGTCGCACCAGATGCCAAATTGAAAACATATAGAATAATGTTTGAACTTGAACTTTCTCTGTTTTTTTTAATAGGCGCAACAAGAACCGCAGCTCCCGGAAGATAAACCTGAGCCGCCTCGCGAACTTCTGGCAGACGCTCTTCGAAAGGATGCATCCCACCCAGTTTTCAGCAAAGGATTTAGTCCTACTCTGTGTTTAGAGCTTGGAGGAGCCGCGGACGGAGACAGTCTATTAGAGCAAGCAGGTTTGCATCATATAACTTATAGTAGATATACGCCTTTCAGGTTAATGCGACCGGCAGAAATCTGTACAACTTGACAAGTGTTTTACATATGCGATCAATTCTTTCGGTACTTACTTATGCTGTCGTTAAGAAGGTCTCTTAAAACGTTCAAACAAAAATAATCATTATATATTTTATTTATGGGCATCAATATAGCGTTGACAACACGACCTGTATGCTTCCTTAGCCGATCACACGCCTTCAGAATGAACGACCACTCGTCTCTGGCAGTTCTTTCTGACAGAATCAACTGTTTCCTACCGCGACTCTTAAACAAGGTTGATGTATTGCTACTGAGTCCAGATAGTAACGACCAGAACGCCATTATATTACCATTCATCTCAAGGCTTCTTGCCCCGAAAGGACGGTACGTACCGACAAAAAAGACAATCACTTTTCTGCTTATGTACAGTATGTATGCCTGCGTAAGCTCTCAGTGTCGTATAGTTTGCTGATCCGATGATCTCTGCTCTATTTGTTTTTACCTCTGATATCTTTCTTTTACGATATTAGCCATTCTGTCTTTCTCAGATACTACGTTCTTCTCTCAGCGGAAGATAAGCCGGTCGAGCTTTGCCGGCAGATGGGGAAAAAGGGTCTCGTATCGCGGGAGGTGATCTCCAAGCAATGTGGTCACGGAGAGACGTTTTCGGTTTTCTGTTTCACACATAAGAACAAGTGATCGATCACAAACGACAACCAGAAGTCCAGTGACCAATGTTACCTATACGGTATCGCAACGCGTTATTATCAGCACGAGGAAAACTTTTTTTCAGCAGAGCATCGTAATGCACCTTACCGAACGACTCCACTCATTTGATCGAGTCGAATGAGTAATAGTTTGTAAAAGTGGGACAGTTATTACATATCATTGCCCTGCTTCTAATGATAACTGTAAGGTCAGCGATGGTGGCGGTCACATTAACACACTACGATCAAACGTTGCTTGTGTCATTCCCATAGGGGCTGCGTCATACATAGAATGGATCTGTGTGCGGGGGTCTTACGTATACTAGACTGCTTGTATTTTTGTCGGCCATCAGGATTTCAGAAAAGCAGAAAAGTGTGCAGTTGAAGTTTTCTTCGAGGGGCATATAGGTTATCATTGGTTACCATTCAGAAGCAATCACGCGTTGTAGATGGGCTTACCTGCTCATGTTAATCAATCAAGCAGAGCCTATTTGACGACCAAGCCAGATTGCTATAACGAAATGAAGAGTTCTACAGGTAATTTTTCAATTCTAATTCAGTCTCAGTTAGTTGTTAACTATTATTATTCGCATCAATCCACATTCTGTCGCTCCTTTCGGAACTTAGCCCCTAACTGATGGTTGGTCGAAAAGTCTTATATCTATAATCCTGAACAAAAGTCATATAAATAGCAGTTGTTACAGACATATGTTTAATATGTTGCAATTCAAATCTACACAGCCGTACCTAATCTAGGTTCGTTCTTCCCAATGCTTCCTTCGCTTTACCGATCTTTTAGCTTCATTTAGATTCTATCTTAGCGTCTACTGCCTTTTTTGCCCTGTTGTTCATTGCGTCTGTCACAGGTGAAGCTCGTCGAACTAGCGAATGGCTATAGAAAGTCCGTATGTTACGAAAATATTGCTGTGCATAATGTAATGCATATGCAAACTACGGCAGCCGATGACGCATACAGGTCTACGTCAACGTTCGAGCGGCACGCACGTCACGTGATAGATCAGCGCGGCTGGTACATTAATAGTAACTGTGTTTAATATCACCACAGTTGAAGAGTTTACAGCATGCTAACTTTTGATCTATCGCCGCGGAGCAGCGATGACGAAATTAGCGACTGAAGTTGAGGTGAAAACCCAAAAAGTACATCGCTGAAAACAGTTTCCTCTCTACGAAGACTTCCTTTACCAAAAGAGGGTAAAACAACACTGTAATTAGGTTTGTGGCGCAGTCGATGGAAAGCAACGAAGAGCAAAGAAAAACGACTGAGCGAACCGGAATTTCGTAGCAGCACGGTTCAGATCGAGAAGACAAACTAGCTCGAATCGACGACTAATATTATATAATAGCCACTTTTTGTGTGTGTATGTCTACGCGTTTTTGGGTGTGCATGTATGTATAGATCAATCTGTATGTAATTTGGAGAAAAACTAGCAAATCAACATCTGCACTTTGCTCGGTGTTGCGTCAGATAACAAAACAATTACAAACATCTTGAAATAACGAGCGGCAAGAAAAAACTTAAAAAGAAAAATCTAATGAACCCGGTAATGAGTTGGGTCAGCTTGTTGGGTAGATGCAAACTGAAACTAATTACGACTTATATTTGCTAGACTAGATCTACTGCAATATCTAACACATAAAACGTGAATATGAGGTGAGGCATTGAATAACGGTAAATTACTATTGTATCTCTACTGTAGTTGACTATAAAGAGTTTCGCAAGCGAAAAAGCGACGCGTTAAAAGATACCGTTTACCTGAGTAACCAATGCCTGACTAGGACGAGAAACGAAAATGCTTGTTGGTGACAGACACTTCCGAGTGATGTCTGCAACGAAGTGGCGAAAAAAAATAGAAATAAATCAATTAGAAACCTCGGAAAAAATAACCAATCGAATAGTGAACACAGATGAACTTAACCAAATAGAAGAAAAATTGCTCTTGATGATGGAAATAGCAACAACAGGAACACGAAATAAGCATCTCGAAAGAAACTGCTGTTCCACTTAATATCTTAACAGGCCGTTGCGTTTCAGCAGTGCTCCTTGATAGGTGGATTCATAGACTATGGTTGTTGGCATTTCGTTTAATAAAAATAGACTCACCAATAAAAGATGCAAATCAAATGAAGGAAGGGCTCATACTAGCTAAACAAACAGACAAAAAGGGTAAGTGTTCTTATGAAATATAATATAATGTAAGAATCACATATAAGATCGTGATGGCAGCAAATATAATATCCTCGACTCAACGAATCACTCTCACACTTTTTCATTGACAGAACTTATGCCTACATGCATAACTATTGTGATAATTTATTGGTGTTGGTAATTCAACCACTGTCAATAATTTCAATATAAAACACAATGGTGCATGTCATTAATAACGAAATGAATCGGTTATTTCAATTATGAAGATCATGTAAAAACACGTTTTTGCCATTAGCCGCCAAAGCGACTCTTTAAACAGAATTTGTTACTGTCGTCGCCACGTCGTATGAGTGAAATATGTCACGTAAGGCGCATCTTTTCTACCAACATTAGCGGAACACAAACAACAAGGTACCGTGACATTTCCTCCAACCTTGTCTTCTATTCCCTCATAGAGAGCTATGTACAAATAATTTCTTCAGCCACCCTTTTCCTGCAACCCTAAAAATTATATTAATGAAGTAATAGCAACAACCGCACTAATAAAGACAATAATAGCAATAATCACAAGAATCATAACTGACAAAATAAATAATGAATCTGTTTTGCTTGTATTAAATGTGATTACTTTTGAGAATTTTGCGGATGAAAACTTGTCAGCTATCTACATCTAGCTAGAAAAGCTAATGAAACTAATAGTCCAGGTAAGTTTTTCTTGCATCGCGTTAGCACGCCTGTTAGAGTAAATGGAACAATTATCTCTCTAATAAAAGATCAAGTATTCAGTTAAAGCAAAAGTCACTGAGGCACACTCAAAACAAAAATAATTAGTTAACAAAAATGATAATAGTTACACATTTATTTACTATGTGGATGATTTTTTTTTAGTTTAAATTCCTCTTTTTTTTTAATTCGCTTCAGTTGAATGTATGCCTTCCTCGATGTGTATTGCTGCCGTTCCAGTGCTTCGCGATATCTGCAACAAAGGACAGATATTATTAGAACAAAAGCCTGTTATTTATTAGTTAATGCAGATTTGATTATAGATGGAATACCAGCATAAACAATATAGAAACATTAGATTGTCTAACAGTCTGTAACTGGCTGTCGTTTTTAGTACTCTTATTCTAAATGAAATTCGCAATGTGTATTTGCATCGTCGTGTACGTTATCTTTTTGTGGCATTGTAAATGCACCTCGTATCGTAACTACTACGTTCCGCTATCAATAAAATTTTAGTCTTTTCTGTACGGCCAAATAGTTCTACTGTTTTTGCAAGACGGTACAAATCAAAGCAGCTTTGTATCATGTTTACTTTTTTTGGTTGATCTTCTTAAACTGTGTATCGGCAAGAAGTTCATCAACAAGCGTTTGTTTGCGCTGTTTCTTCGATATACGGCCCGAGTAGAAGTCGGTAGCATTATCAACCACAGTGCCCACTGCGAAATATTTCGGCAACTGCTGGATATCGTTTTTCTTGTAGAACGTCTTTGTGTCTAGAACCTTGCGCATTTTCAGTATCTCAAGATCTCGCCTGTGTTCGTCAGTCAACTCTGGTTTAGCCATGCTGAACCAATTTTGGCCTGCGTCCTTCTCGCGTTCGGCCTGTCGATGTCTTTGCTCGGCTTTTTTACCGCGTTTCGTAGGGATTAACTTTTCCTTTTCTGAGTCATCTTTAAGGATACTCTTCTTTAGCACTACATCCTCGGCCCATTTGTGATTCATGTCCCGCATCTTTGCTTTAGTCGAAGCGATCTCCGAAGAAATGTATAGTGAAGGTCGCAGGTCAGAGAGGTGGGTCTGAAGAAATTCCTTGCCTTTAGCCACTGGATAAGCCAAATACGGTCTTTACGTTAGAAAATGCTAATATTGGTCAAGCGGTAGAAGTGGTGAACTATTGACATTATATGATGCTTCCCAGTGCTTTGAAGACAAGCGCACCTGGACGATCATAATGTAGTTCATCTATTTTGCCGCTGAATGCAACAAAAGATACTTTGAGTAGAATCAGAAAGGGGATCAAATAGCAGATATTGTCTAAAAACAAACAAGCCTCGACACCTACTCAATGGATAATCGTAATCTAACTACTATTAAGACAGCTGCAGGTAAGTAATCAGCCCTGAATATTTTAACAGATTCGTATATAATGATTGACCGAAATGTGTGCTTTTCATTTGCACTTCAGAGCCCTTACCTTTAATTTGCATCTTATTGTCATTCTGAATCCCTTTACTATCGATAATGAAAAGTGAGTCGAGATTTGCGACATTATTCTTGCCGCTACTTGCGAAAAATGTCGCTGCGTCACTGATATCGAAGTTATCCTCTATCTCTGAATCGAATTCCTCATCTTTAATAGAGAACAAGTTGAAATACACGTGATGTTAATTTCCTTTTGTAATAGGACTAAGAACTGCTAAGAAAGATAATTTGTCCACATTTCTTATTTCCATCTGCAGCCTAATCATAACTTCGTAGAAATAAATTAAATCGATAAATGTGCCGAAAATTTAATTTTCATCGCTCGCCCCTCTTGCCTAAAAGGGCTAGATAATCAAGTGGACCAACAGAGCACTCATCCGAGAAGTCCAGATGTAATGAGAGTTTGGCTTCGTTTAACAAGTAGTTCTGCTCGGACGGTTTGTATTCACAGAAAATTGCAGAATGATTTACCATTTTTTTTTTTCGTTAGGAAGCAAAAAGCGGTTTATGTTTTTAGATCTATTTATTTCTTTCAGTGATTCACCAATTGTTATATAAAATATGTTTGTTTGTACACACGAATAATTAGCACAACGAGCAACACTGAGTTCGTATTTGAAATTGGAAAAAGCAGTCTCTAAAAGTATTGGATTTAAATATTAACGACCCTGTTCATGTCTTATGTATATGATTTCTAAATAGGTTCTATTATTTTATCACTAAGTTCTTTTTTAATAAATTACAAACTAGCATTAGAGTGGTACGTACCAGGAATATTTGCCGGCTCTAATTTCGCAGTATCGAACTGAACGTTTACAAACTTTGGTTTCAGAAATTCTGCAAGCGCATCCATTTTTTAACATGTGCTTCTATTACTCTATAGGATACACACTTGAAGTATTCCGAATAAGGCCAACAAAAAGCATCGCAAAGATCACATATTATGAAAATCACCGCAGCACGTGCGAATCTGTTTTGATACAGCAGAGCAGTGCAAATGTTCCGTCAATTAAAGAGACTGCAACTAAAATAGTATTCCTTTAATGTGCACATATATCTTTGTGTACAAATAGAGACACAAGATGATATATTATCAACCCAAGTATGCAGGATAGCAAAAAATAGTGGATAAGAATTCAATACAACTAGATACGAAGCTTCTTACTTAACAGTCGGAATTTCGGGCCCATATATTTCGGAAATATCCGAGCGGCTAGAGCAAAAATTGGGATCTCAAAAAAATAAGGTCGAAACTCCTATGTATAAATATGTTTCAGTTAATTAATTCTTTTAAACGTGTGTAAATATAAAACTCGTTGTTATGTTTCCCGCGTATTCATCTAACCAAAGTGAGTTTAAACAAAAATCGCTTATTGTTTTCTTGCAATAGATCGTTATATTTCCCTAGCATCTCTTCATCGTTAATTGTGTACAGCTGGGTGCACCCATCGCTCTTATTAAGAATTCGTTACTATTGTATATTCGTTGTGTTTCGAGGTTTCGTTATGCTCAACCTGTTATCGAAGTAGGTCTAGTTAAGACTTTGCGAACTGCTTAGTAAAAATTTACGAAGAAATCCACACTACAATCTATTTTCATCATGTATTATTCAACTAGGGATTACGACAGGCCAATGCTTCAAATTCCACGGTTCAAATGACGCTAGCATTACGGTGCAAAATCAACATTGACCAAACCGGGGGTCCAACAGGGACCAAAACGCGGTTCATATCGCTTTAAGGCTTTCGCACTTTGAGTAAACAGAATCTAAATGTTTGGTGTTTATTGTCTAGTTTTGCTGTACATTGTTTCAGACGAAGTTGGCCAAGACAAGGCATACTAATAAATTTAACACTGTGGCGGTATACCTATTTAAATTTAACTAATGGGCACAGCATATCAGATCTGATAACTTGTACACCGGTTAAACAGTCATTTGACAGTGTTGTCTAGGCAATTTAGGAACTTAGTTTGTTCCAACATCATCACTGATTTCCTATAAGACCTGTCTTCCGAACTCGTCCTTAGCGCAGGAGAATAATTTAACCTTGCAAATTGGTATAAGAAGTGACTCTGGACCAAATTTGTGAAGAATAAAGCCTGCAGTTCGTTGCTATCCCCGGAGCGTAATCTTTGGTTCAAATTCAGATTTCAGGCTCTAAAAAGCTGAAACCAGTTTCCATAAAAGCTGTTAAATACTATTTGCCCTATTGCAGTTCGCCTACTAAACTCATGCGACGCTTTAATTGCACTCAGAATCAGCAGTGAACTGCTGATAATCGTATATGCAGCTTCTTTCTACTATGATTTGCTACTAATGAACCCAAACAAAATACGCGTAATAGATCAGACGAAAAATAGTTCAGAGAAAAAGGGGTTAAAATAAGCAGATAATAAAGTGCGCGAAGTGTGAAGATTGCTGAAATAATTATCCGACAGACCCTAAACTGCAATTTGCTTAATTTGCTATTTCAGTTACATCTTAAGCTAAGAATTGCTTTTCTACGACGCAGATTTTCTCACGGAAGACTCACTGAGCATATGTCGGATCTGTTGACATATTTAGGGACGCTAAGGTCGGTCGGAGGCAAACGTTACTAATGGTTGACGTTATTCATTATCGTTGTTATACATATCCTATGTTCCATTTGTGATTAGATACTTTATATTGATCATTTTTTTTACAGGTACTAAACTAACCGAGGATCTGTCGTGGCTTCGATGCGCAAGCTATTTAGGCCCAGGACAAGGTGCTAAGGACAAGGTCGAGTCGGATTCCAGGTAACTGTGCCCGAAAATCTTCATACCAAATATACTAATCAGTTCTTGCTGACTTTCGTCTCCTACCAACTTCGTACGACTTACCCAATCCATTGCGTTGCAGTAATACGGACGATGGGCTGATCGAAGCTATTGGAAGGCATAAGGCACAAGATCAAGCACAGGATAGTGGCACTAAATGTGTCACTGGCAGTAGCACAAATGAGTCACAGACTTCATCCGACGATGAGCGCGAATATCGCCACAAAAAACGAAGTCGAAAAAAGAACAAAAAGCACAAAAAGAAGAACAAGAAAAAAGATAGCAAAAGGGATTGCAGGCGCGAGCATTCATCCAGCTGTGAACACAAGAAAAAGACGTCTAAGAGAAAAAGGTCTTGCTCGCCTTTCTGCTCTCAGAGTTCTGCCACCTTCACCTCAGACCTCCGCAGAAAATGGGCTTTTCTCGAGAACATGGGAC
The DNA here is from genome assembly GCF_002532875.2 of Varroa jacobsoni. Taxonomy (NCBI): domain Eukaryota; kingdom Metazoa; phylum Arthropoda; class Arachnida; order Mesostigmata; family Varroidae; genus Varroa; species Varroa jacobsoni. Next base: position 165,933 of record NW_019213013.1, read on the forward strand.
CTACAACCACCCCGTTCGTTCTTGACATGAAAGGCGATCAAAGCAATAGAGCTTTTACTCAGCTTCCGCATACTTCCGCTGCAACGTACAGTATTAAAAAAAGCAGACTTCCTCCAAGGCGAAGTAAGGTGAAGAGGTATTTTAAGACGGTGATGGCTCCGCCAATGCTTACGGTTGAAGTGAATGAGAAATTACGAGCTCTAAAGCCCTCGAGCTATATTTCACTAGGAGATAGTCTGTTGGCAGATAAAGATGTCGTTGGCGATGGTGGACCGTGTTGGCCCAGTGTGGTTCGCGAGCACAGTGAACTGGCAGCAGGATGCCGGACCGACCCCCACAATGTGGACTTATGGTTGAAATTATGCGATTTCGAAAAAGTGTATGTACCATGCAGTCTTGGGCAAGCCCAAGTTACCGGTGCCGCACTCAAAAAAATCGTTATGGAAAAACAGCTCAGTGTAGTAAGTATGTGTAAGGAAAAATGTTGTGACTTTTAATTATTATTTGTTCGTGCATAACTCGTAATAGACTCATTCCTAGTCGTCTAAGTTTTAATGATCTGCAGACAGGACCATATACCCGAAAAGCAACTATCTTATTATTGTACATAGTGACACGGTTTTATCTATTTACTTGTTTCAGATGGTGGATGCGATTATGAGGAATCCGTTGGACTTGAATCTTCGGCTTAAAAAATTTGACTTGTTGTGCTCTCTCGAACGGCAGGACGAGCTAGCCCGCGAATGGGATGATGTTCTTCGGATGAGCGATTACTCGATCAGCAAGCAAAAGACTAAAAATCAGATTTGGCTCAAATACGCACAATATGCGCGTAGCAAATGTAAGTCGTATTTGACCAGCTCGGGATTTGGTAATAATTAAATTACCGCTACAGAAAGTGCGGTGCTTCATCGAAGTTGCAAATTAAATGCCTTTTTTAATGAAATCAAATCGTGATGGGTATCCACTTACTTCTATCTATGTGCAGTGAAATTCTGTTAAAAGTAGGATATCTTTATAATAACCGATTTTAAGGAAATGCTTTCTATGCAACAAATAAATATCTTTTTTTTTTATGTTATGGACTAATACAATGCGTGGTCTCCATTTCAGTTCATGTTGTTGCGAAATTTTCCGTGGAAGAAGCGACAGCTGGGTACTGTCGAGCAATTGACGCATTTCGACGAACGCGCGTCGACGATTTGTTTCTAGTTACGCTTATCGAAGACTTCGCTTGTTTTCTGGTTCAATGCGGCCACACCGAAAGAGCAGTTGCTATATTCCAGGTAGGAACAGAGCTTTGTCCCGCGGCGGTATACCTGCTAAATCTAACGATATATGAACTCTGAGTTCAAATATAGCATGGCTAGGAGTTAATCGTATGACGACAGCTTTAGACGTGAAACTCGAAATACTTATTTTCTAAGAAACAAAGGGTTATAGAAATATCTTTGTTTTGAAGATACAGATTTAAAGGCCATAAAATTATGCAGTTAAAGATCTTTTGGTTTTTAGATTACAAAGATATGGTTTAAACTTAATTGACGGCTCCGTGGTCTTAAATATCCGTTACCCGCAGAATGATGCAATAAATATCATTTATGTTCGAACACTCATTTTTCAGCCGCAATGCGTGCTGCCATCCATAATTGTATATATTCCTTGCTTGTTTCATGCGCATAAAAACTCTTTTGAAACGCACATAGGGTTCTTGTTAACCTAGGAAGCAATTAAATATAATGGAACTTTTTTAATAGGATTTTTAACATAACCTCGTCGTAATTCTCTTATCTGTTTAAGGCTTTACTCGACTTTAACCTCAGTCAGCCGGAGCATCTGGTGTTGGAGCAGAATGAAGAAGTGGCAAAAGCGTTATTTGAGGTTTTCTGGGATAGTGGATGCGCCAAGATTGGCGAGAAAGATCACAAAGGATGGGGCAAGGAAAGTGAGCGATCAACTAAAGCCCCGCCTCCAGAGAGTACCGATTCCCGGGAAGATGAGCTAATTATGGCCGATCGGCCCATAAATGTCGTGTGGGCAACACTGGAAACGTTACGGCAAAGAAAACATTGGATGCCAGCCAAGGTAAGGGATTCGTATAATACGAGTGCCTATTTTAATTATGTAATATGCGTCTAATTTCAATGAAATCGATTTGCCCTTTTGGGACAGTTTTATTTTAATAATGATTTCTGTAAAAACATAAAAAAACGAGATATATTTTCGAGGAAATCGTAAAGGATTGGTGGATAAGTTTTTAAAGAGAACCCCTAAACCCAAATATGCTGATGATTACACGATGACTATTCGATTCAAATCTTTTCTATGAAAACATAAAAAGTATAGAAAGTGGTGGATTTCAGGTGGATGCTGAAGACGTCGAGCGGATTATCTTGTTTGATGACGTATCGCTCTGTGTATTTCGTTCACGTGACCCGAGATGTCTGCAAAAAATGCTAGAATCCTTTATGAGGTTTCTTGCCAATGGCGACAGCTCGTATATGGCGTGGAATTCAGCTAACGACAAGATGGCTGAACTATTGAAGATTCCGTTCGCTCGAGACGAAGCTGAAGGCCGCATAGAAATGTTATGGAACTGCTACAACGCTGGAACCATATTTTTGCCGCAATTTGATTGGGCAAGTGTGTTATTAGACCAGCTGCTGCGGCTTTGCCCGAGTGAGAAAAACGAGGCTGTTAACTTCGGGAAAAAGGTGATGCAAATAAAAGCGAACCAGATGAATTTTACGTTGTGGGCGAAAATGCTATTGATTCTAGATGCCACAAAGGCCCGCGAGGATGCCATGAGTCGGGGAGTGAAGCTCATATCGATGGCGTGCGCTGGTCTCGGATGCTTCTCCGGTGATCACATCTACTTTTTGGCTAGCTATCTCCGAATACATCTAAACGTTAATGACTTTCTAAAAGTCGACCTCGATGAACACTGCCAACCAATGCCAGATGTCAAAAGTCTTCTTAGTTGTTGGGGTGCTCTCATTCTTGGAAAGAAAGCTGTCTTGTCTGACGTTAGTGACGAGCATATTACATGTCTAAAAAATTATCTCGTGCATCGATGCGACGAATACTCCATTGAAGTCGGCGTTATCCTGAAGTTGTCATTGGAAACTCCAGTTGCAGCATATGCTTATCTCTGCCGAAAAGCCTCGGTGCTTTCGGTAGACGCGTACCACCAGTTAGATATCCGTCTTCATCTACTTGTCTATCGGCATTTCGCGTCGTCGCTTTCCGATCTCCGGTCGACAGTTGAACTTGCCTGCGAAAAGCTGCCAACTAAACAAGAGTATATGGTTCTTCTCGCCTTGGTGTCCTATCGAAGTCCGCATTCGTGGAAGCGCTGTCCAATTCCTCAGAGCGATCCGGAATATTCGTGGTTCGCAACCGTCCTATATTACCTGCTGAGAGCCGTCGAGTTTGATAAATGGAAAGAACGTGCGGAAATCGCGTACAGTGGCACCCGTATCGGCGGGCTGCACAGGGCCATCGCTCAGCTTGGTGAAATCAGGCAACCACTTTTTTGGCGGCTTATCGTATGGGTAGAAATGCAGGTGGGTGAAGTAGACCGCGCAAAAGAACTGCTTTTGAGGGGTCTTCAATGCTGTCCTTGGTCGAAAGCCATGTTTGTAGATTGTGGCCTTTACTTCGACGAAATGCTTCAACAAGTCGTCGATACATTAACTGAGAAAGGTTTAAGACTACGCACTCCTCTTGAAGAACTAACGCTTCTTTTAGAGACCAAGAATGATAAGTAGTGATTATTCTAGACGTAACAACGAATTCAGGAGAAATTCAATTTTGAAAGCCGCATATATCCATAAAACATGTGCTAGCGCATATATTCCTAAAACAAGATGTGATAGTATGATAATAAAACGGTCATCTTGTGTAATATGTAATCCGTCCAATATTGTTATTTTTATTCAAGCATAATACGGAAGTTTGTCCGAACGTTATCTCTTACGGACTAATTATTAACGCCGGTTATAATACAAACCTATAACAACACACGCCGCCGAATGAACGCGAGTTATGTGCGGCTAAATCGGTGAAGGCGGATCAAGTACTGCCGATGACAACGTATGGGCGGGTTGTCAGTGGAACATCGGCTGCACTTGCTGTTGCTGCTGCTGCATTCTGTTAGCGCTGTCCGCCAAAATCTCTTGCACCTGTTTTGCAAACGCCACTTGCGCGCCTATGGTAGCAATGTACTGGCCATATGACAGCGCATTCTCAGGATGTGAAGAAGAGTCCGTTTTGGCCCCCTGCACCTGAAAGCGCAACGAAATATTCACGGTTAAACGTTAATTACCACAAACTAATTTGATGAGATAGTAAATGCGATCCCAATTAATGTCCTTATAGGTTCAACAAATTAATGGCTAATATCATATATAGTTAACTTGCTAGCAAATAAAAATGCAATATGAAAATGATGGGAATAAACCATGTGGTACTGCATTGTGTGCTTCTTTGCGTAGGGTTGAAATCTTTCAGCACGGGTACTAATTTTGTCAGTTAGGTATAGCGTTTACAAAACAGCTTGTAGTATTGAATATCATTTGTCGGGCGTGTTTAGTTTTAGCAGAAGTAAGCCATTAGTAACAATACAATACGTATATTTTTTCCTGACCATTGTACCGTTTTGCGTATACAGGCTAATCTGAAACACATGCGAGTGTGTAGAAGTAATATCTTACGGGGATAGGTAGGTACTGCTGTGAGTCACGGAACTGCAGTACGCATTCTTGTATGGTTTTAAGGTTGAGTTCGATTTGGTTGCAGATGGAGTAGAATTCTTCAAGTGCTTTATCCAATCTTGGTGGGGGCCCTTCCGATGACGCCCGAACGCCATTGTCAACTGCTGCCGTGTGATAGATGTTCATTGCGGCCACACGTACAACTTCAGATAACGAGTCCTTCAACGAACCGACTAGCATGCGTACTTTGACGACGTTATCGTAGCGTTGCTGTTCCTGCTGATTGGATTGTGTTGACTGAGCAGCGCCAGCTGGTGGCCCAGGCGGGCCTGGAGGTTGAGGTCCCTGTTGAGAACCGGGGCCTCCCGGTCCCATCATAGAGCCTGGTGGATGCGGGCCGCCTGGGCCAGGCATTCCTCCTACGTTTCCCATACCTGGACCACCTATATTACTCGTTACTGATCCACCAGGACCCATTGGAGCCATGGAACCTCCCATTCCAGCTGCTGCTCCCTGTGGCATGCCTCCTGGAAACGTGCGGGCATCTAGTTAATATAAGAAAGAGGTACAGAAGAAATTGAGGTCTGGCTGAAAAGAGGATTTGGCTATTAAATATTGTTAACGTAATAGAAGGTGTTGTTTTGGCGGACGCTTAAACTGGAACGCCTTACATATGTTAGCTCTGGAGTCTTTTGAGTTCTACTACGGGAACCGCAAGCTGGATGTGAGCCGCCTGGAGTAGGATTTAACTAGTGACTTAACCCGCTTATCAAGCCAGATTCTTTTGTTCAGCTAGAAATGTCTAGGTTTATACGAAAAGATATCCAGTTAGAAGGACTTAGATTGGCTTGCAATAGATAATTTTCTCCTCATCACGATCTTTCATGCTCGCATATGATTCGGTGTTACAGTATTCACATAATGGCCCTAGCTGTTAATTATGCGAATCAGCACCACAAAAATGTTGCTTGATTTGCCTTACTTACCTTGCTGTGAGCCCATAGATGGACCCTGTTGTGGTTGCATTCCGCCCATGATTCCTCCTTGTGGTCCCATATTGCCTTGAGGGTTCATGTTTCCTTGAGGCCCCATATTTCCTTGTGGGCCCATGCCGCCCTGCGGTACCATACCACTCTGGGAAACCATACCTCCTTGAGGTCCCATGCCACCCTGCGGACCCAAACCGCTTTGAGGTCCCATGCCACCCTGAGGAACCATTCCTCCTTGGGGGATTATACCGCCTTGAGGTCCTATGCCACCCTGAGATACCATGCCACCCTGGGGTCCCATTCCACCCTGTGGACCTATACCGCCCTGCGCGACCATTCCACCCTGAGGTGCCATTCCTGGGCCAGCGCCCATACCGCCTCCAGGACCCATGTTCGACATTGGTCTGAAACGGGTTCCAAGCAGCGATAAATACTTCTATTACTATCTGTGTTGAACAGTATATTAAATTCAAAAATCACTACATGTTAGATATGGCACTTGTTACTGAGCTTGAGTAAATAGGCTCGCTATGGTTATACTGTACGGTTAAACTCGTCTTCGACTAGCTTTGTGAAGGTTGTCTTTTTGTTGCTTTTCTTTCTTTGAACCAAATGACACAACAGTATTACAGGTAGCAGGCTATAAAGGTTTTAGGGCCCAAATTAGTTATACGAGATTAAAAACTTTACAGAGTATAATCGTTCGCTAAAAACATACATTCACGTGACACCGAGCTAGCGACAAGCATCTGGAAAGCAACTGGGCCTTCTGGGCGGCGCGTGGGTTGCTGTGATTGCTCTATGTTACGGTGACGTACAATTCATTGAAGCCAATAGCCATAAAAACTTTTACATGTTCTGCGATGTATTAAACCGTTCATTTTACTATCTGTATTGGCGACAAATGTTAATTAGAAACGATCCCTCCAGACGCGCATTCATCACATCGCAATGTTTACGTTAAGAACAAGCTATTTGGTGGCTGTGTGTCAACCATAGCAAGATGTGCAACGTGATCCATAGGAAAACCGTTTTAAATGCCTGTGCGTACCTAGCAAGTGTGCCGTAAATACTGTTCGATGGCCTCCCTGATACATTTTGGGGTAGTATCCGTACCCGTTCTCGTGACGTCCAAATAATCCGTGGTTGAAACGGCATGGAGTTTATTTCTAACATATTGGGGTTTGGACGTATAGGATGCATCTTAACACTCGGCCATAGATGAACGTATAAGATTTTGGCTGTGCACGGGTAACAGTAGTACTGAGGTGACTGAATAAATGAAATGAAAAATATTTTGACAGTTGCTTTTGAGATGTAGTGTACTAAGTCACTACGCTGAACACACGAGTAATAAACAAACTGGTGAAATCCAGAACGTCCTTTTAACTCAATAATTGAGCAAATTAAGTCCGCGTGAAAAAATAGAACGCTTGAAGGCAAAGCTAAAGCGACAACATTCATCAGTACTATACACATTTAGTACGGACTACTTCAACGTTCAAGTGGGACCATTGTAGAACTTAAATCATCTGCACGGTATTCTCACAACAGGTGATCAGTGCACGTACGGCTAATGCAAAGCTTACACAAGCAAGCATTGCCTCATAGCGTTTGTCAGTTTTCCGCAAAACAAAAACTTCCATTGGTTTGCATTTGTGCTCACGGAAATAATGATACTTGAATCAGTAAGGCCACCTCAGTGTCGAGCTCTCTGGCAAAGAAAGGCGACAGTATGCCTATGCAACATAGCCTCTGAATATCTCGTTATTATGGTGATTTCCGAAGTTTGTAATCTGCAATGGCCCAAGTGGTTTCTGTCAATTGTCTATACAGAAAATGTTCTTAAAATTACCTCTTTGATACAGCGTCAAGGTCTTGGCTCCATTAGGAAGTTTCGTCGGGGTAGGTTCCTCTGGAATAATCTAGGGTTTCTTCAACAAAATCAAATGGCGAAACTTTGCGATTGATAGCTGCATACCTATAATTGCCATGGTAACGCGCTCAAAAAATGCCTATTAGCTGCGCAGGTCACGCTACCTCCGTTCAGTAAAACAAGAATCGAAGTTCCTATGTGACGAAAAGATTATTGGATGATAAGTGTATTTCGAAATTTTACTTTCAGGAAATCGGTTTGCAGTCAGACCTTAAACTCGTTTAGAAGAGTGGTCAGTCAATCAAACTCCACTATTTCAAAATTCGACCATTTCAGCAGCCTTTGGTATTTCCACTGAAGCAATTGCCTATATTTAATGATCACGAGCTAGCCAACCTTTACGTACTCAGGTTCCCACAGTCAGCACAACTGTTATGTCATAAGCACCGTTCGAAATAAACAGAGCCCATTTAGAATCAATATACAGCACTAAGTACTTACAATACCTTATATCATGAAAAATTCAGTTGGTTAAATTGAATCGAAATTTAAAACGTGACAAGCGTTTATACAAAGCTTTTACGCTAGAAACTTAGTTTACTAAATAAGCCACCAGATATATCATGTCTCTAGCACGAAATCGAGCATTATGTTTATACAGGCGTTACAAGATCCCTGATTAGACAATGACAGGGCAGAGCAGCAATCGTCCGCTCATTCAAACCAGCAAACACACACGAATAAAGAAATCATTTGATACACATTTGATGACTATGGAATGACTATGAGCAGATAAAATGTTCGGACGAATCTGTTGGACTTGATGAACGGTTGGCGAGCAACTATTCGTCGGATCTAGTTCACTAATGGCTCAAATTAGACCAATTCTTCAACTATAGTGAAATCCTGCGCGAAGCCGTTTTACTCATCCATTATAACACTGAAGTCACCTAAAGTTATTGCACATCAATACGACAAAAATTATTGAAATGAGAAATTCACGTTTTGTATATTCAGCAACGCTACCGCCACAGGAAGGGCGATTATACATGCCACAAGCGTCCATTACTATTACATAAACTCTGTCTTCTTGTCGCAAGTACCTTTCAAAAATCGTCGTAATCGAAGACGTCCCCAATGCGACTTCTACACAGCGTAGCCACAGAAGCAAAACTACATTATAATAAGAAACACACGGTGGCTTTATAGCACAGGACGTGAAATAGGCGCCTGAGAAGCAGGCATAATTGGAAGAAAGTAGAGTTTTTAGTGTTCAATAGAGTATTGTATAAAAGGAATGATTAATTCCGCAATTAATACCTTTTCAATTAATTTTTGTTTCGTATTTTTGCCGAGCGCATACAAAATTAGATATTACCACTTACATACATTCAGAGTTAAAACTATTGTATGAGTTTTAAAGTAAAAGAGTCAATGTATGTATAATTAAGTCAGCTTACGAAGACAAGACACAAATTACCGCGGTGCAAATGCACAAAAGATTCTCTTGAGAGCAGGCAGCAGCAGCAAACGTTCGGTCTGTTGGCCAGCCAGCTGATGAACAGCGCCGCTAAGTGATGCTGTGAATACGAGCACTGTTATGGTATTCAACACAATACAGCAATGCCGCTGGCTAAACCCTTACATATACGCACCCTTAAGTTAAAGTCAGTCTATACACGTTGATGTAGTGCTTTCTGGCGAGAATACGTAGGAAACTTAGGCATAATTTCGAAAGTTGTCTTAGCTTATCACTGGGTTCAGGAACATAAGGTTAGGTTAGGTTCTGATCATCAGACCTGAGGTCAGATCCAAATAGGGAAATCTTTTTCAGTTTGGTGTGCTGCAAAAACTAAAATTGAGAGACTGAACGAGTTCTGCTTCTGATTTTATTTTCGGACGAGCATAATGTGATATAGACAACTTTGATTTTTAACATCAGTATGATAGTAACTGTAACTGTATATTAAAACGTTAATGTTTGTATTTGTTTAATGTTTCTTCCCGTTACTTAATCACACTAGTCACATAGTATATGTCATTGGCGAAGCTTGAGCCAACGATTAATGCCTTCAGCGAGATGGCAATTTAATAAGCAAAAAGGTGTCTTGAAGTTCATTTTTGTTGAAAATTGGAGTTGTGAAGTTAATCTAAAGTAGAGAGTTAATAACCTTAAAATCAGTACTACTTACTATCACTAATACACAGAGCAGGAGACGAAAAAAGTGTTATTCACCATAATCATTCATTGATTATAATTATCTTTTTTGGGTCAGCGTATTCTTCTCTACTGGGCTCGTCAACTTAAATTATCCCTTCATCTACTGTAAAGCTCAAAAAATATTTCCGGTGTTAGTAACAAGTATTAAAAATGCTACACTCCGAGTTATCTTAAAAACAAAGCTTTCTATTACATTTTATAACCTCTGCAATCTTTGTCGAACTAATGGAAAGTGGAAAACCTCTGAAAAACGGTCGGCCTCCATGTCAGCCATCAAGGTCAGTTTATGCTAAGACGTATGTGCATGTTTGGTTGCTTAGATGAGTGTTGTGATTTTGCGGTGAAACAGCGCGCATGCGGTACCGTTTGGTGGCTGCCACCTTCTACTAGCAGAAAGAGATTTTAACAAAAAAATAGATTTAGTTTGAAAAAGTATTAAAAAAAGTTCATCGCATTGCTTATTGACCAGCATTATACGAAATTGTTGCGTATACCTTGCAAGTGTCGGTTCCCGATACCAGGTTGGTCCAAATGATGAAATTAAGTTTGTGTTCGATACCGGCTATATGTTTGTGCATCGGCTTTTGGTCCAACGAATTTGCGCTGATTGGCATTTTCCCATCGTATTTTTTTTTGCGGTTAAATTCTGTTTGACGTGTGCGGAGAAACACAACATCTGATATTGGCTCTATATCAATAGTGTGAAAAGAGACTACCATGTTGTCTTGTCATAGTTAATATGCCATAGGTGCATACGACACTTGTTAATGTAAGCTTACTCCAGAGCGGCATGGATATGTGTTTTTGCAGAAATGTTTCCGAATGCTTTGCGTCGACTGTCGTCGCGTTTAGCAACGGCCAGTGTTAATGATCGAACTTTTAAAACACGGTTTTTGATGGCCGGGCATGCGAAACTTGTACCAAAGGAAAGCAAAGCTCTGCCGAAATCGCATGAACTCAAAAAAGAAAACATAGCCGCCAAAAAAAAAAACAGTGAACCTTCTTTGAAGGATCAACAAGACAAAAAGGTATGGAAGACGTGAAAGCAATCAAGCAATTGGTATGCCTGAAAACCATCTCCAAGCAAGATTATAAATGACAAACTGCAAATGATAAAGTTTTTCTAGCCCTAATTGTTCTGTCGGCTAATTCTATGCGAAAGTATTGCATTGGTCTTAAAATGTCCGGTCACGTATCGCATTCAACACATGGCACACTTTGTCAGCTTATAGACAAGTTGCGAGTTACTCTTTGCGTACTCCTGCTGCGTTGTCCTGTTCTCCTCCTAAAGATATCAATAAGAGTTTTATCACATGTCTATAACATTGCAGGTGTGGTCAAAAAAAAAACGAGAAACATTGTTCGGAATACATCCGGTTGAAATATGTTTATCCGAACGCAAGCGGACTATTTACAAGGTATTACTGATACCATCAAACTATAATACTTTCTTTAATTCTAACGAAATTTGTATGAGCATATATAGGATGTTCGATACAGGCTGGAGCAAAACTGATCTTGCTTATTTTTCAGGGGCATCTGAATGAAGATAGACACTACGATGAGTCTTTCCCTTTAAATTTATGCATAACTTTAATATAGCGGCCATGAATAAATGGTAACATATGATATATGAAGTGTTATCTTACTTTTTGGGCCAATAGCAAGCCAAATGTCCTAAAAACTAAGAATTCAAGGGAGCCAAAATGAACAAAAAGACAAAAGTGGCTAATTTGTGGGATTTATTAAAAAATTTGATTGTAAAGAGATACGCTTTCTGGAATGCAACCGCCTATTTTGGCGCCAAATACTTGCGGATCATAAGAAAGGGCTTTTTGCACCATTTTTGATAAATTCATAAGCTCTTTTAATTTAATCCCAGTCGCGTCGGAGTGCATAAAGGCTAGCAACAACGTAAAGTTTTGAGTAACTAAAAAAATTGTCACTTCGGTGGGGGGTTTATCCCATGCGAAGATATTAAATGAAAGCAGATGTTCATTAACATTCTGTGCGTAAATTTTCAGGTTCCGTCATGATAAACGTATGATTTCGTTTCTAATAGAAGACTAGCTCTCCTCTATCATAAAATATATCTGATAAACTCATACCCGCTGGGGTAAACACCCCGCCAAATGTTGTCTCAATCTAATCTGCATGGGTAAATGGTGATTTCATAGTTTTCTCTGCCAGTGGCATAGCGTCTAGTTTACCTCGCGGATGTAAAACATTGAAAGGTGTGTTCTTAATTATTATTTGTTGAAAAATAAGCAATATTCGCGTGCTTAGTTACGAGGTAGTGGGTAGTAATTTCCATCTTTCTACCTGCAGGTATTCTGCTCAAAAATAAGAGAAGATACTGTGTCCAACGAGAGCTTACAACGCATTTTAAATATCGCAAGTGCGCGTAAAATACCTATTAAATCAGTGGAGACTCGTCAACTGAATTTAATGACGAATAAAGCTACTCATCAAGGCATCGGTATGCAGGTAAGATACAGTTTTGCGATAAACCATCAATTCGTTGCTTATGTTAGTGTTGAAGTTTTGTTACTGTATCATTTCAATATATGCAGGTGTCTCCGCTTATACTAAGGCCGTGGAACGACGCCATGGAGTGTTTCGGCCAAAGCGACGACAATGGCCAACTGTGTATCTACGTGGATCGCGTTCAGGACCCGATGAATATGGGCGCCATCTTACGGACTGCTGTCTTTCTTGGCATTGATGGCATTTTCGTTCCTACAGAGAATTCATGCAGATTAAGCCCTGTTGTTGCCAAGGTAACGCAATTTTGCGATCAACTGCAAATGGTGTATTATGTGACTTTGATCTAACAAACCCCATAGCCTACATGACTAGTACTTTACTAAATAATCCGCCATTCAGGAAAACTTATAGCACTGTTGGATGGAATTAAATTTCGGCTACGCACCAGGTTAAAAAGTCGATAGTTACATTTTGTCATATTTGTAGAACTATGCCTTTGTAAAACTGTACATGGTTTGTTGTATGTGTATCATTTCACTTGCCATTTGGTGTCCTCAGTGGTGGTAGATTAATTGAAGAGTCAATTAATGGCAGCTTAGAAGTGCTTATTGGACGGTCGATTGTGATATAATTCGAGCTGTGCTAAACTTTTTCGAGCTGATTTTCGCGTACCAAGTGATCTATGCTTCTAAAAAATAAGCGTGTTATTTTTGATGAAAGGCTTTTTCTAAATTAAGTTCAATTCAGTTCGTTGTTGATATGTTGTTATTGATGTAATCTGTCTACGGCCGTAGGCGTCTGCGGGAGCTTTGGAGTGCGCTCCGCTATATTCGGTAGAAAACCCAGCATCATTGTTTACGTTTCTTCAGCGATTGGGCTGGGACATCGTTGGATCTGATCAGGACTGTGAGCCTTATACCGCGCACAAAGTGCGTAATTGTCTCTTTTTATTATGAATATGACTATGCACATAAGATAGCTAGATGTTTTCATTAATTAGAAGGCCCATTATTCAGAGGATTCGCTGAGTCTAAATTAGTCGACATAACCGAAACAATCATAGCTGTTAATTGGCAGTTAGAAACACAAAAGATTACTCGATAGATAAACTAGATATGCTTTTAAGCAAAAGCCGAGGAAAAATAGAACTCAAATCGGATTGTTTTTAAATACATTCATCAAAAATATGACCATTTCACCTGTGTATCTGCTCAAAATGCAGCTAACCCAATACCAACCATTCAAATTTTGGCTTCAAATTTTATTATTCTCCCTGTTTCTGATGAAATCACTGATGTGAAGCATCCAAAGTTTTTGATTTGGCGTTTAGGTAACTCAACGAAATCGACTCCTTGTTCTGGGTAACGAGAGCCATGGTGTACACGAGGACCTGGTCTCCTTCTTTACCACCACCGTATCCATACCAAGTATCAACAAGAGAATCAGCTCATTAAACGTGTCTGTTACGAGCGGCGTGTTGCTGACGCACTTTGCCAAGAGCAAGCTGTTCGCTCAAGAGGATAAGTAGTCTAGTAGTCTTAGAGAGAGGTCAATTTAGAATAGTATAGCGGAATCAAAATCAAATTGTCTTTCGGACAATGTTTTGTTGTTGCTATTTCATTCTAATGTATATAGAAGTAGATGTTCAGAGTAAGAAAGCTTTTAAGAAAGAAATAAATAACAAAACAGAAAACACACTGTGGTTTTCACGTATACAGTTTACTTGTCTATTTATGGTACATATATATATATATATATATATATATATATATATATATATATATATATAGAGCTTCTATAAATTGTACGTATGACCATCAAACCAGATTAATGTGAAACTAGTTAGCCCTTAGACACTCTACGAATCAACTTATTTAAAGAAACTGTACGCAACGAAGCAAAGTTGATATGTGCTGAAGCAGCACAACTCATCTACGCTAGGGAAGTCCTTTACTGAAATCGCTTAAAATGAACGTCTCAGTAGCAGTTATTGCATGCCATAATCTACGTGTTTTTTCTCGCTGCCTTCGGCACACTATACTCCGAACAGTATGGAAAATGGTCTACCTCAAGGGTCAAGCTGTCCTCTTTATTGGACCTCCAGAGTTACTCCGCATGTCTGGGTAAATAGGTCTCTAAATAATGATTCCAGGCCCGTTCACCCAAATGCTATAGATGCAGTCTTTGTCTGCTAATTCCGTTAAACCAATGATAGGTTTCGTACTAAGATTTCTGCATACAATCCTGTCTAGAAATCTGCGATTGTTTGTTTGAACTGAATAACATTTGAAAAAGTTGGCAGCCATGAAAACCTCCCAAAACAACTTGCAATGGGAAATGCAGGGATTTTATTCGAGATATACGCGTATTTGTTGTGCAATTAGAGCAAAAGGGTTAGTCATTTAAAATTACCACTACTAAATGTAGTGACAATACTAACTGTTGCTGCGAAGACTTTAACATTTTTACAAAAATCTAAACAAACACTTTTGGTAGATCAGTCAGTTTGAATTTGTAACTTTATCCTTAAAAAATGATCAGATTTATGTTTTTTTTGCAGGTATTCTTAACTTTACACTAGCTGCGTGCATGAGCGGCACGGCGGGGCCAAAATCTGGTGAAAAGTTCGGACAAAATACCTTCAGATTTGGTACGATAGAAGAGAATTTCTCGTCGTACTAAAGCGACAAAATCTGTTTCGATACATTACTTTGCAAACGAAGTATGGACAGAGTTTGTTAAGTACATAAGGAAAGATTAGACTTATGAAGTCAACTTTTTTGAGAATTATCTGGATCTAATCAACCATCCTTCCATTCATCCTTCATCCTGGCATTCTCACCAGCGTTAACAGATATCATTGAGTACTACGCAAGCTTATTAAACTCAGCAAATGATGGAAATTTGTGCCCGACGAAACTAGTGCACAGCCAACAGAGAGGGCGACAATACCGAGCGATTTATCGCATTTATCTCAATTTGATAACCATGTAACCGTAGTGACGACCTTATCAAAATGTTCTCTACTTACATTGCATGCTTTGCTTATAGGCGATGTGTATAATAATAATGAAAGCAATAAGAGACCACTACATCCTATTCCATAATAAAGAAAAACAGCATATATTTATGATGGTTTAGGTTGTTCGCCTCACTTTGACAAAAAAGCGCTATCCAAAAAAAATTGGCGACATCGATACAAATAGCAAGAGAACACAGTTACAGCATCAGGTAAAGGCCACCGGTGTATCACAGCGCTGTTCCAAATAGTTACAACCTTGGTTGAAAGAAACCAGAGGTCGCTGCTTCAAGTCCCGCCAACGACAGATCCTTCACAACGTGTGTGAATAAATAAAGCTATCATTAATCTGAGATTATTGTCTTGTATATAGTCGTATTAGATCATCACGGTTAATGAACTGGAAACAAACTTTAAATACTTATTGTAAACAAGTAAAAGTAACGACCCTTCTAAAAACAGATCGGTGGAAGCTATTATCACTCCTTTTCTGTGCTTTTCTGTATTCCTGCCCAACTAATTAAAAAAAAAGTTATAAACGCGTATGTTGAAAAGGCAGAAGCGTACGTAATAGTTTACAATGAAATCTCGGTAATCAATAAATTCTGTTAAAGACAACCGTTATTAATCAAAGAGTAATGCACCAACATTGAATGTTTACAACAAGATACTGAGCAGACGGTCCATCGAAATTACTCAAGAAAAACACGCAGGTTTATCGAAGGCGTGTCCGCGGTTGCCTAATTAATCCTGAAGATACCCTGAATCAAATTGTCAATCAATAATCCTACGCGCATACATCGTTTCCCAATGCTTGCCATCTTAATTAAGATTGAATTTTTGTTTTTCACTTATCGGTTCTCTCAACGATACAATTTGTTTTTAACGATGGCATCAAGTATTAACAACAAATATTAAGTACGGCTGATTTCCAAACGTCGATTTTTATCGTTATAATTTACTCGGTATTTTCGTAAAACCTTAGCAGAAATCCGGTAAAGTCAACTCGAGGTAACAGAATAGATTTCCAACACGAGTAACAAGGATGTCTTATTTTGATTTGGTCATACATAAGGTAAACAGGATTCAACGCTGCTTTATTTTGTTGAACCTAATGGGTACAACGTAACACATATAATTCGATGTGCTACTAAAAACTAGGATCCTTGGCTTAACATAAGTATTCATATGTAATGAAGGCTAACTTTTAGTTTTCATAAACTAAAAAAAAAAACTGTACCAGACCAAATTATGAAAGGTTTAATAGGAATACGTATTATACATCTGAGTTATATGACTGAAAAAGCATAGACGCCAAAGACACAGTTAGCAATTTATTGCGCCAAAGAGAAGCCATTGTTGGTTAAATGGTTAAATCCAGTAGCTTTATTAACCGAAGCTTAAAAGGGCTTCCTGGAATTATATGAATAACTAACAAGTGTTGTGAAGGTTGCTGGCGTAATTGACATGCACGCACCGGACGTAACGAGCGAATATCGTATAATGAATCAATCATCATGATCATTCGACATCATGATCATTAACTAATATTTTAAAAAACACAAAGTATGTACCACAGAAGAATATTTTTGGCTTTATTTCATGCGTATTATTTTTACTCCAAGAGACCAATCTCACACATATTTGTCCCTTATTAGAGTTTTTTTTTCGTACGCTTGTGATATATAGCTTGAGTTGGCGAAGCCCAAAGGAGCTCGACAACGATATAAACATATCAACATCTTGCACACTCGAGATATCTCTGATGTCTAATCGACGAGATTCAACGGGTGTGTTTTGCCCACAACCATCGGTGGTGGGCAGTGACTTGCAAAGTTTGTTTCAAAATTTTTTAAGGGAAAGTTCCAGGATGCAAATTTCCTCTTAAGTCGCTTTTTAATCGGTGTACATTAAGACACATATTAACTGACTTGGAAACGCGAGAAAACATTATAAATTTTCCATGAAGAAACAAAATAAACAACTATATCGTACCTCACTATTTGCCGTTTCATTCTATGACAAAACAGTGCGTCGCTCTAATTCTAAAAGCTTGAAAAAAATGATTGTGGTTTGTTTGCCATATAATGGAAATATTAACAACAATAATATTATACGGATGACGATCTATTCAACAATCAAGGAAGTTTGCCGCCATAAGAAGTTCCAAGGCGATTTCGGGTGCGATGGGGAATTCGGGAATTTCTGTTGACGAATTTGTATAGCGCACCTGAAAATATAACAAGATCGACATGATGTGACCAAGCGAGCGAATGAACGCATTAATGTGGCTAAACGATCGAAATAACCAAAACTGCATACGAAAGGGTCTAAGCATCCGAGTACGCTGTGTCAGCCCGAAGCCCGACTGGACAGTAGTCGAACCTACATTCCTACGCATCACACTTGTACCACTCACTTAATATACACAACAACGCAACGCTAACGTCAAGGACCACCTGATGCTTAAGTGGATGAATAGTTACCACTAATTCATACATGTTTAAGCGTTTCTCATCAGTTTGTAACTTCCACAAATCACCCCCTTAGAAAAGCTATTTTCACGGCTGTCATTACAACTTTAACATCGATAACCGGTACAGCAACGATGATGTCTGAAATTACGTTTTGCGTCCCTTAGACAGATATGGTTTAAAGCATTGTTTGTATTAAAGTAAAAACGACGATTTACGCCTGATCACACCCACCCATGTGAAAAGCATGTCTATCCCAGCAATATATCGTATACATGCACATCGCTGTTACCTTATAAGTAAAGTACTGGCAGACTTTTTGTAGGACGTGAGAAGGAATCTCACGAAAGTTAACTTCATTAGTTTCGTTCTCGGAGAACTGACCGGGTCCGGACAACATCGCCTTGATTGTTCCCGACGTCAACGCGTGACATCGTTTAATGAAAAACTCGTGTCCGTCAGATGAGATGAGTTTCACGTACATAGCGTCGGGGCCCTCACATCCGCCGAACGTCGTACACATTTCGACGTTATCGCCAGACATTGTGAATGACAAAGTTGTTACTGCGTTTCTATATTCAAATGATGCCTAACGACGGCAAGTGCTGAATCAATACAGGAAAGCACAAACAGTCGAGAACTGTACCTATGACCAAGGAAAATACAATCATAAACGCAACAAATAACCACAAAGAAACGTTTATTTTTCGTTATTTTCACTACATTAAATAAATACCTACCATAATAACTTACCTATTAATATTTATCTAAATGTAGCATAGAATTTCTCCTTATTATTGTAGCTACCTTCGCGTTTACACCTGAGTTATGAAATAGCATTCGAGGCTTTGGTAGGGGAACGACGATGAAATAATAAACGTATAAGATACTAACGCGTCTATTCAGGTGGACAGTGAGAGGCGTTTAATGCCATTCGGGAAGAACCAGCACAGTTAGCCCAGGTTGTTTAACAAGCGTTCAGCGTATGAAATAATTTCGATCGATGGGTTGGTTACACTTCCCGGATAGTCTGTGCTATGAGCTTCTAACAATACACAATCAACAAGAATGACTGGCACAACGTTGGCTAAATTTAGCTCGATTATACGACTCTCTGTATACAGTAAATCACGACGAAGATGTAATGCCAAGGTTAGAACGCAACGTTTGCAACGGTCTCGCTCTGCTATTTGTAATCCTTTTTTTGCTTTATGTTTACACCAGTAACACACCCTAAACCAATAACATAATATCTGGTTTTTTTTCAGAAAAAACGTCACGTGACCGAAGCAGATCCCAATAGGTCTGCCAGCACTTGAATGCGATCCTAGTTGTTGGCTGCTGTCATCTCTGAGAACAGCTATTAATATGCATCTGAACAAATACACGAAACTGAGTGTATTCTGATCGCGTTCTAGAACTGATAACAGTAATTACACCTAACTACATTTTAAACAAGCGTTGTCACTAGGTAATTAAAATTAATCGTCAGCAATAAAGACGATCGGTGAAGACTCATGTTATGTAGAACAACACTCGGTAGCCAAGCAATTAAATTATGGTATAAGATGAAGCATTACTGTTTGGTTAGGTAAAGACGGTACCACACGTAAGCCGCTGACGTCTTACTCTGAGATGTGCAATTCAAAGATTGACGATGCTTATACAGAAGCACCTGGTTCTAGCCGAACCGTCCGTGAGTTTGGAAGGTACGGAAACTTGTCGGCTGTCAAAAATAGCCTTGCGCTGGATTTTATTCTGAGCTAAATGTTATAATTTCTATTATCTTTATGGATAATCTAAGAAGTACTAGCTTTCGTTGCCGATACCAGATTGTATTCAACTATGGAGCAACGCTTATGTATATTGACATCACATTGATCCTTTTATTGGTCGGATAAGGTTATCCGGCTCTGCACTCCAACAAGGGTGGTCAACACAGTTGGGAAATTTATATTCATTGCGGTGTTTTGTTGCGCAATATATATTTCGCAATATAAAGGTTTTTTTTTCACTAAAAATTCGTATACAAGGCGGAACTATTAATTAAAAAAATGCTATTTTAATCATGCTCATCGAACTGTGACTTACCTTAAGTCAGTACAAACCTGTAACGTTGTAAAGGTGCGTAGTTTGAGCACGTCCATTTGAACCGGCTCTTTCAACAATCACTTTTTTTCTGGAACCTGTTATACCCGTTATTAATTAAGACCACCTAACTGTTTGCTATTGACACCGATTACGGCACACTTACAAATCTAATCCAAAATCTTACGATCTATAGGGTGCAGACTCACTTCTGTGAGCTTCTACATGTTTCGATGCAATACTTTGAGATTGATGTTATATTCTTGCCTGATCGAGATGTAATCATTTATCATATAATGACTTACGTGACTTTAATACGTTATGTGAAACAAATTTACCTCAAGTGAAAAAGTTTTGCTATATATACTTTGCATTTGGTTTGATCGAGTTTATCATTCTGATGAGTCTGTATTTGTGATGTAATCGCGTAATGCATTGCACTCAGCTAGACGGTACGTCGTTTTAACTACACCATAATGATGAAAAGTAATGGATAAAATAATCAAGTAATCCATACGGTTTTCTTTTCCCTTGGCCTATTTTTCCATCAAATTATATTGTACAGATGCTTCGTTCAGTGGTGACACCTGCCATCGAGGGGCTTTCGTTAAAGGCTGGACTTCTTTCTTCGGTGACACAGGTTCGGTATAAAAGGATTAAACTCCGTAAGCCAGCTTGGATGCCCCGTGCACCTTCCAAGCTCTATACGATCTTCAAGCATCCAAAAGTTAGCGAGGAAGAAAAAGCCCAGTATTGGGCTTTGTACGTGCGGTACGAGACCGAAATTCGATCAATCCAGTAAGTAACAAGCTTGTCACTATTACAGCTACTACTGCTATTTCAACCTTGTTACTTGATTTTAGGAGGTCCGGTTTTTACGTGACTTATTCACATGACCTTGTAGGTATGACCAAACTCTTATATGACTCTTTCACGTGTTTTTGTATTTGTGCCTAGCTCTACGCTAGCCTACGTTGGTTGGCCGTAATAGCACATAATTGGAAGCCAACACAAAAAGTATTCAATTAAACGTTAATTCACTTCTAGTAGCAATGCAGCATTCGAACGAAGCCTCATCTTTTGCCACTTCAGATTAGTGTTCGACTGTTGGGCCAAACCTTGTTGACAATCGAATCTTTGATTTCAGAGCGTTTTTTGCGACCGAGCAAGCACGGCTCGAGCACGAAAAGAGCAAGTTTTCTCAGCTCTCAATACAAGACGAAGAGGACTTTCAAGCACGACTTAAGGCGAACGAAGAAGAAAACAAACGGGTTGCCACTGAGCGCGAACGGCGGCATAGAGAAGATTTCCTTCAGCGAATGGCCGTCAAGATGAAACGTATCGAACAGATCAAAGAGCAGGAAAAGCTGGAGGAAGGGATTGCCAGGCAACAACTCAAAGAAGAAATGGTTAGCTATCCGCCCACTCTGACATCAACTGTGAAAATTAATGGCGCATATATAGATACCGTTCCCTAAGTTCGTCTTTCAGGTTATGCGTGACATAATTAGACTACCCAGTTTAAGCGAAACGATATTAAAATTAGATCCGTACGGCTTTTTGTATAAATTGTTATAATGCCTATAACATAGCTCAATCGTGACTTTGATAATTCCTTTGTCTTTTGAAAGCTTATTCTACGGGTGTTCCTCGGTGCTTACAAGCCAATTTAGTAAACCAGCCATTTTACAATCAGATAAATATCTTTTACCTTCTATTTTTCTGCTTTACATGTTACGAAATCCTTAATACGCGTCACGTCGTCCCTATTTATGATGGATTAATATGTTGGTCGATTATTAAGTTTGATAAATGTCCTGCAGTGAACAGCTATTTCACCCTAACCATAAGAAAGCAACTAATCAAACCTAGAGTTATCAATAACGTACAGTTAGATGTTATATATAATAACAGTGTGCGATCATTTATTCTCTTGGTAGTGAAAATATCTTTACATTGTTTAATTTTGTTTTCAGGAAAATATGAACTATATTACTTATGGAACGTTAGACGAAGCGATTAAGAAGGCATACTACGAACCTGTTTCATACAATTTTGCCGTTACTTTGTCCGGGAAAAAAATTCCCGAGAAGGCAAGACAACAACCCCATAGTGAAGGGCACTGAAAAACGCCTGAGATTACCTAATCTGTTATCTCAATCGCCGACATCGTCTCAGATTCAAGATGAAGTGGTACAAGGAATTCAGAAAAGACAAGGACCCGTGGTCTTGTCGTCTCGTGACAGCGTCTGATATCAAGCGATGTTGCTAAGTGGTCGCACCAAACGCATGTTTTACACTATCTAGCGTAAATAAATGAGAATGTAATGCGAGTTTTAGACGAAAATAGCATGTGTTTTCTTTTCTAATTTGTATAGGAAAATAAATATGCACATTGAACGTGTAAAAGCTATGTCTTTTTCTCTGTAAAATCTATCTGCAACAACGCCCAGCGCTGACTTGGATCCTTAAAGGCCGTTAATGAGATCAGCAAGTATATTTCTAAACGGGTCAGGTTTACGTTAAAATGTTTCGCTGAATCTTGATTGGATCGAAAGGCCGCTTCCATCGTGTAAGTGTGAGGAAATAGTTATATGATTAGTCTCAATGCCTTGGCATGGTTTTACTTGTTTGTTGATACATATTAAAACAATCTTTTAAATCATCCAGAGACGCCGTTTTGAAATTATTCATCATGGAGTTTCTGTGAAGTAAATATAACTTGAATATGATAGTATGTGTAACGAAATTGCTTATAAAGCTTTGGTGGTCACGAATAACTGAAGTCAGAGTACAAATTAGTCAATGTAATAAGACACACAGGTATAAACATTCCTACAAGTTAAATAAGTGAAAACTCATGAGATCTTATGGTTTTCTGAACCTCAGCTGTGCCATCGTGCAAACTGTGACCTTCCTAAACACTACGCACAATTGTAGCTGTCATCCTAGTTGCTGTTCACTGGTGAAATTCATGGATTACACGCTGGAAACTATCATGTATCGGATAACATACTCAACTCCTTCACAGGCTGCGTTGGGCATTATCTCATTATTATCTCTTATTATTATGGGAAAAAGCAAGTTCCTGATTGACTACTGCATGGTCGTATTTAGTAACTGAGTAGTCAAAAGCCGATCTAACAATTGTCAGTAATAATTGACCTATTTGGCATATTCGTGTATTTTCCGTACTATTGAAACAATGTACTTGGAAATCAAAAAAAAAAAACAAAATAGACAACCAGCACGAATTGTTCTAATCAAATTTTTCGATGTATTATCAGACTGAATACTTTATAAGTGGAGCTGTAATTTGACTGGCCTAAACCTTGGATGCTACACAATACTCCTATCGGCCACTGATTTATCCAGTAGTTAAGATAGTCCTATTGAATAATTGTTGTATTCCAAGTAAGGTCTTTATTGCAAAAACAGAGTCGCAGCAATAGTACCGTGTACTATTGCAATACTACAGCAATAGTACTACCATTATGATCATGTTTCTTCATGTCTTTCGATACATAGATAAATAATAATAATGATTCAGTTATTTGCTGTTGTTGTTTCATTTGCCTGCCGCCAGTTCAAACGCCCATGACTACCTATACTTTTCAAGTTTCTATGTTATCGGTCCTCCGTACAACCTTTTCTTCGTATCAGGGGTGGCGCCATCTAGCGACAATCGCACGAAGGATTTGCGTTGTGGATACGCCGCCTCGCCGCTACTGCCATCGTTGTCAAAAAGGGTAAGAGACTATCTTGCGGTTCTTTCAGGAGATATAGCGACAGTGTATGGCGCTTCGTTGAGCAGCAGTAGCTTCGTAGTTGGTGCTTCGTAGGCTAATGCTAGCGGCGGCGCTAAGTTCTGGATTGCCTTGTAGCTTGTTGCTGTTATTGCCACAGTGCGAGCAAACGTAGCCTATTGTCCTGCGCCTTATTTCCCTGAATCACCTCTTCCAAAAGAGTAACGTGCTCACGACGGCGGCCTGCGAATATTACCACCGCCACTATTGCTGCTGGCACTGCTGTCTAGTAAAGTTGCGTTGTTACTGTGTTCAAGGCACATGGGTGAGAGTAGTCTCTCTCCAATATCCTTTCTATAGGAGGGTTCGAGTGGGGAGACCCACCGCTAGAGAGCGAGTGGCCGTCCAAGCGGTCGCCAGCCAAAGTAAACAAGAAAGAAGTGAAGGCCAAGTGCGTGGTCCTTCCTGCAAGTTCCACCCATTCCTGATGAAACGAAGAGCATCACATGCAGAGGAATAACGAGAATACAGATTACTCATAGAATGAGAATTGTTTGTACGTTTGTTTTTTGCTCTCGAGCAATACAGCAACAACGATAGCGCCAAGCCAGATAGCTTGTTTATTGCAAGGGAAAAGCGAAGAAACGGTGGCAGTTTATCGTTGTGTGCTGTGCTATACGAGGCATCGCAGGGCTCAACCCCGCAGTAGCGTCAGTTGAAAACAGTGTTATCCTCATTTAATAGTTGTTTCGGTCACCGAATAAGGCTGTGGCTGCTCCCGCTAACACTCGGCGTTCCTATCATCGTCGGCGGAGATTAGGACACTCAGCGTGAAATTAATCATGTTAAGAAGCGTTTATTATCGCGTGATGATGCTTCGTTGTACGTGTGGCCAGCTGGCATAGGAGCTTGTTGTTAGCGTTGGTTATATTGAATGCTTGTTCCCAGTGAGGTGTCACACTTGTGGAGGCACTGCGTGTGGAGCAGCGGATAAAGTTTCTTTGTGCCGTGATGTGCCATGACAACCTAATGGATACAACGAACTTCAGCCTCACGCATGTATAAAAGTAATAGCGACCAAAAGAAAGTCCGAGTCGAATGTGGCTAATGACGACTACGTGACAGGACAAGACTGATCTCAGGAGAAGAAGTAGCTGACTATGGGGTTTCTACGAAGGATAACACTCCTTCGAAAAAGGAAACTTCTGCTGGCAGTCCTCTCATGTATGACCGTTGCGCTAGCAGGTTAGTTATTCGTTTCTAACTCGAAAAGCTAGAGTTCCCTTGTGATGAAGGAATAGTAGACATGCCAAATAACTTTACTAATGATATATCATTATACTTACATCATCTATGCTGTCCTTATTACTTTTAACGAAGAAACAATTTATATGAATAGTGGATGCACGTTCATAGTGGCAAGTGTACACAAAAATATCCTTCATGAACAATATATGTATGGTCTAGAAAGGATATCTAATGCAAGAGCACGGCGAGCTTGGTTCAGATATTTTTAGAACCCTACATGATTGCATCGTTATTAAGTATCAGTGCTACTGAAACTGAAAGGACCGCCTGTCTGTGGCCTTAAAATGGCTTGTGGGTCACTAGAATTTGTAGATATAAATCGATAATATAGAGCAGATACTTTTACCCTCAGAGGGCTCCATTGTGTTAATTTAGTTTGTCCTTAAGTAAAACCATGAATTTACTTTCATTCTTCATGTTTGAAAACGACGCTACACCACCGTTTATAAATAACAGAGAGGCCGTAACAAAGCATCGTCCACGTTGATATACATTATGTATACAAATATATAGTTCTGTGAAATTATTTTGCTTAAATTCACATGTTGCTTTTAAAACTGCGATTAACCTATACTATAGGCAAAAGCTATTG
Source organism: Varroa jacobsoni (assembly GCF_002532875.2). NCBI lineage: Eukaryota > Metazoa > Arthropoda > Arachnida > Mesostigmata > Varroidae > Varroa > Varroa jacobsoni. Next base: position 191,448 of record NW_019213013.1, read on the forward strand.
GATTATGGTTAATACTTCTAAGAAGTATATGTAGGCTTTAACTATACGAGTAAAAAAATGTATTTAATAGCAAAACAGACGCGGGGTGAAGTTCCGGAGAGCGCCACATTACAATGCATATACGTAACCCTGCTGTACGGAGTCTATTTTTTATCGATTATCCCGCCGAACATTTGTTAAAAACTAGTTTTACCTTAACTCAGACTTTATCTGCTCCGAAAAAAAGGTACACCCGGATACACATCTATTTCCTCTGCATGTTTTATCATACACTATGCATTTGTATTTAATAATTGAGTAAAGCGGCTGGGTGCGATTCATGCATAAGTGAGTCGTCGATGCGTCGCGCCACTTGAGGTTGCAGGTGTTACCAGTAAGTTGATGTGATGCATAGACCTGTCTTTGGATCGCAAGGCTTCTAGTCACTATCTCCATATGAATACTGTACTAATAGTTCCTCTGTGTCTTTGAATGTGTATTTGTGTGTGTGTGTGTGTGTGTGTGTGTGTGTGTGTGTCTAGGTAGTTATAAAGGCGAGTTTCACTCAGTCAAACAAACCTGCCCGTATTGTACGAAAATTCACGTTAACAAACTCAATAGCTTTCTGTTGCTTGATTCTGCTGTTACTGCAAGCTTGCTGCTTCGGTCTTACCTGTTCGCTCGCTTGCTTGCTCACGGCCCGTTCTAGTAGACCAAATGTTCAAAAGCAAGAGCCAAAGCTACAGAGTTTCGGCTGTCTGCCTACCAATCATTCGGTCATGCAGCCACCCAACCGCTGCTTGCTTTGTTCATCTGGCTGAAACTACGGACTGAACGAAGGCTTGCTCTTCGAACGAACTGGGTGTAGTAGCAGCTTTGATAAATCTGTTCCTATAGTTGTTGGATCCACGATCTCCATAGCCTCGAATGGAGATTGTTTCATGGCCTTCAATGGGTTAAAATCACCCAGTCAAATCTCTCTCTCCCTCTGCCACTCCCGGTCCTGAACATGTCGTTGGAGGAGAGAGTTGACCAGACTCAGTTTTAGTGTAGATGATTTCGCTTCTTTTCCGTTTACTATAGTGTACTCACGAAACAGGCAACTGCCTAGGGTTTTACGAGACCAGGATAGATAGCGAATCGTGTCGCATTGCGTTTCTCTTCGACCTTAGTTAGGATCAGGCGACGATTGAAAGGCAAGCAGGTAATGCCCTTCAGCATAGCAGAGGAGCCTTATGGGTTAGTAGTGGGAAATTGTGCTTGCTTTCTGTTGACGACTGACTATTTGAGAACGAGATGAAAAACGAATGATTAAGAGCAGAAAAAAACCCTAAACAAGTTATTGAGGTGGTACAACAATGCATGATTAACACAGATTGACTACAAAATACAAAATCTTATTTTTATGCAAGATAAAATCGACGAATGAAAAATTTAACAAATATGTAGATCTGTTGTTCCACAAAAATGTCAGTCAATTGATTATTATAGTCATTGCTTGTAATACTGGAATAGTTGCTTAAGATTCAGGACTCTACTAATCAAATAGAACCATTATTGGAGTTCATTTCACAATTAATAGCCATACAAGAGTACGGCGGTGCACCCTTAAGTGAAGCTCTAGCAGAAAATTTATAACATATCTGAAAACTTACCTTTTTTGATACTGAATACGCACCGCTAACTGCACTATGAAAAACGAGTATTCACGTATTTATTTTCTGAACGAATCCCTCTGTCTTAAAGAGGCCAAATTCAAGAAAGCGGACTTCGGTGTGGTTTTCTGCCGACTAAGCCATATGCATATGTGATTCAGTTCACACGGCATCAGCACGCCACGACCGATTGACGGCAAACGCCAATTGCAATACAGCCATGGGGTCTGCGTGCGTGCCTGCGTGCGTGTGTTTCAGGCTCGAGGTCTAAAGCTCCCGTATAGTAGCGGAAAATCAGTCGCGTTTGATGACGAAAGTCAACAACCATCGGGGTTATATTCGAAAATCACGGCTAAACTAGGTCCGAGCACTACGACAATATTAATCTGCGATCCAAGCCTGCGGATTGCGAGAACGAATTCACGGGCAACGAGGGGATCTCATAGCTTTGTTGCATTCAGTGGCTAAAGCTAAAGCCTAGGCGGGTGACGCATCAACATAGACTCGGACATGGATTAAAGACGCAGCGCCAAATGAGGGCAAGAAACGATGTTAACCCACTTGACTAAATGCTTTGCGCTGAAGCACTTGAAGCGCAGATGACGGAAAAATGCGCAGCGGTACTCCTACTATTTCATAGGCTTCTTTCAAATAGACCAGGTAAACAATAGCATGGTAGACTAATGGTAGTAGTACGATATTGCACCTCATACGCCACGGATTGATATGTCTGTAAAGGGAAGGCTTACGTTGTATAACGCCTGCTTGCTTACCTATCGAAAATGAAATAACCCGGATCAGTTTGTAGTGGACATCCATAATTGTGACATAAATATATAGCTCGAGGTTCCAATCATTTTCCTCCACGTTTTTATTCAACCGTTGGTTATTTAGTCCATATATATGATACATGTAACGTTAAATCGAGTAAAAAGATCACTTCCAACGGTGCGATAAATAGTAGAAGAGTGATAAACTATCCGCTTTTATTCCATGGTAATTCTGTGTACGAGTAGCTGAGTGGGTAGAAGAGTCAGGGCGAAATAATATCCGTCAGAGTCATCGCAGAAAAAAAAATTTGCACCAGCAGATTACGTTTCAGTGTTGGGGTTTATCTGACGAATGATTTTAATTCCGAGATGATCTTCAGTGGCCAGTGACCATCGAGATTTACTATGTTATACGTCAGAAAGTAATATTTTTTATAATAATTTATCGTTGCCCGTATCCGTTCTACCTAATCGATCTTATTTCAGCATCGACATTAAGTTAAACTTACTGTAGACGTTTATTACAGAGCGTCTAAACAGGCCATATCAGTTTCTCGAATTATTTTCTTCAGTACAGTAGTTTTTGCTTCGGAACTCGAATCCCTTTCAACTTCGTGGATCCCTTCGTAGAGAAACGAAATATTAAAATAAGCGAAGCGAAAATATTTGTGTAAACAATTTACGTATGTATGAGGCTTTGAAAAGGGCTTTAAAATGTATGGCATATTTTATCAAGTTTGGCAAATCTCCTACCTAATTTATTGGGGTCGCAATTCTTCTGCTAAGAAAACTCGGATTTAATTCAATTCAGGTGATTATTCAATATCTGTTCCCGATAAGCTAACGGCTTTTACCCGGGCAATCTAGTTAGAGTTGCTGAAGATGACTTTTTTTTCTATCGGATGGTAAGATTTTGTGATGTTTAGTTTTCTATTTTATATACCGGCTTGAATAAATTGACTGATATTTGTGCGCTTTTTGTCGTTTTTTTGTTTCTCCACAGTAGACAACAGGCTTTTATCATGCGTTTTTCGGAACATCAACAGTCAAGTGCTTTTACAATTAAATGGTCATAAACGAAGAAATCACTGTCAAGGAATTGTCCTCTCCGACAGTTTCTCTCAGTGCGCCGGGGCTTTCGGTGTAAATTTGAGCAGTCGCGCCTATCCATATTGTGCAAATGGTATCAGTGTTGCGATCGCTTTAAAAGAAACGGCAGATAGAAACATCTTTTCCCATACAGCCGCTATTAGCAGTCGAGCCTCTGCCTATTGTCCCTATGTCCTCTCCGCTGAATGTGGCAGTCGGTGCTGTAATGGAGCTATCATGCTTTTCCTCTGCCAGTTTTTACGTTTGCCCAAAGATACTCGTGCACCTGACATGAGCGCGAGCCAAACGACAAACTTTTTGTCTTCTCATAGGGACGCAGTACAGTGGAAAGCTTAGTCAGCCGCTGGAAAACATTCGTCTTCACCATCATTATTTGCCGTTAAGATAATACCTTATCGTTCAAATAACTTACTTGAAAGAACACAACAAAATTGTTCATAATATCGATGATTAACAAATCGCGGGCTACAGGTCTTATGGATGTGCTTGACATGACAGTGATGCGTGGTGGAACTTATGGGACTGGGACACTGGAGACACTTGATTTAGATTGTGTTCTAGATTAAAAAAAAAGAGCTGAATATCAAATTTGAATATTTGATTTTAAGCAGAAACGAATTTCAATTTTAAGCCGCTCTACGTTTGCTGTCGGGTTGTTGCAGGAAGCCAAAACTGTTTTAAATTTTTTTTTCCTTAGTAATAACTTCGTAGCTATAAGTAGCTTTTTACATGAAAAGTTTTCATGTGAACGCTTTGAGTGTTCTTGATGATATTCCGTGAAGTTTTTCCCAGATCCTGCGATGCCCGCGACTGTTCATCTACCAATTTAATGTCTGTCAAAAAAGGTCCTGCAAACCTACAGCCAAATACAGCGAGCTACTATTTTGTTGTTGTAACATACGGTAGGAGACGCGGTTTGGCACTTAGCTAAAGAAATATCATACCGTCATATACCAGGGGCTTGTCGATTATCGAATGTTCCAAATTCCGCAACAACCTTGAGAAAAACACAAGCAAAAATAATCTCTGAAATAATGCAACCTGTCGATAAGTTTGTCATACTGTGTATTAGATTAAATTTAAGGCAAGTGTTTCTATCTGTAAGCATTATTAGAAAAATCAAATTTAGATTTCATAAACAATTCTTTCATGACGCATATCTATTTATAGCTGTAACGGATGAAATTTCTATGAAAAATATATCCAACTGTATGGAAAGACCATTTTGTAACATAGTTGATACCACATTTGATATGAATGTTCCGAACTTAGTTGTTATGCCCACATATAGATATTACATAGAAGTCTCTATGTAGTGTTGTTAACTTAGGGAAATGTTCTATTTTCAACTCAGTTTGAACAAATCGTGTTCTAATATACAAGCCCTAAGGTCGCATTAGTCCAAAGGAACAGAGATTAATCATGAATCGCATAACAGTGTCATGTAACATAAGTATCATATAATGATACTGGAAAAATGTCGATAAATCCTAAAAAGCTGCGCATTATTCACTAGAATTTGCATAAGAACCTATCGTAATGTTTGCTTACTCTTTCTAATAAAAATGTATGCAGATTTATTACACAAAATTTTGATGACGAAATATCTTATAGATATAAACGAACTGTCTCCTTCCGCTTATCCCGACCCAATGCAAGCTACAGCAAGATAGCCATATTCTTAAACTTACAATTGAAAAATAGCCGCTGTTAAAAAACCGGGTCTAATAAAGAACCCCACTCTTCACACAAACCGGCAAGTTTCTGCGAATCCTTCGATTACCAAACTTTCACACGTCCAGCACTATTTGCGATAATAGCATACTATAACGACGTAAGCGAAGAAAATTCTGGGCTTTGTACCTGCTTTGCGTTTTTGTCGCGTTTTAGTGGTTAGCGATTTTGCGAATTGATTGACTGACTGATTTTTAACACACTGATTACGCTGTAACAACAAATTCATAGGCCTTTCTGCTATTTGGGGCCCTATTTTGCTCAGACTGGACGATAGATGACGGGGAATCATGGTGAAATTGACGACGACCCATTTTCCTTCCCATAACGGAGACGTTACAATCGCATTTATAGCTACCAGAGTGCTACATGAACAAGCGCGAATGAAGAATTTCGTCAGTCAGAGCATATGTTTGCTATAAATAAAGGATAACACGTAATCACATAGAATTAATGGTAAACGACAAGTTTTGCCTGTCTCCACAAAATTCTGAACATATTAATCGTTAGACAGACTTATTAAAGCATAATAATGGAGCAGCTGTACATAAGATACGATCTTATAGTCAGTCTTCTTCGGCTTCATGTCTTATCATGTCAGGCCCAATCGGGTAACGCCTGCACAACGTAATAGTGTAGCTTCTAGACTAGAAGACGAGAAAGTAGGGAAGGATATCTGGTATTTTCCTAACATTGGATCGGTATCGCTATCGAATATTTTGATTTACCATTACCACAGCTTGGTGTGTGTATATATATATATGTACATAACATTTAATTAATACGCATGCCTGAGTTTCCAACTGTCGCACACACCTTGTCATATACGTAGCCATAAATATCGCACCGTCGTTACACGCGCTCATGCTCAATACGGTTCAAGCCTCGCCCTTATACGTGAATCCGCCTTCTCGTATTCGGAAATCGTAGTTCATCTGTGACCTATCTCCTAGAGCCAACTCTGCTGCTACTTTACAGGAAGCGTCACTGTAGCTGCAATTACTCGTAAGTCGGCGCGCATGCGTGTCTGGGTTCTGGAATTGTGTGTAATGTTCGTCTAACTTAGCCTATTCTACGCAATGACATCTTTCGGTATTTACCACATTGTGCCCAGCAAAAAGGGGTTTCCGTAGGATTGGGAGCTTTGCCGCGGTGCCGCACAGGCACCACGGCAGAGCTCTCAGTAGACTCCATGTGAAGCAGATGGGAATAGTTGACTGTGAGAATAAAACACTTAAGCATATTTTTTTATGATTGTCTAATTTTGAAAATATCTTGAACATCTCACAGTATAAGTAATGAGTATTTATTACCTCATACCTAGTGGAGAATATCGTAAACGAATGTAACGATTCACAATGGAACGTTCCTGGCACATGTTGGCATAGCAACATTTGTGCAATCAATTAATTTTTTGATAAATAGCCTTAAGATTTTTGGCTGAACTCTTGAGCGGTCAGAGCAGTTTCCACTGATTCTGCGAATCCGTGCATTTAGAAACTTAAGATGAGGCTTATTGAATTTTTAAGGTTTACGGAACTTTGACAGGTCTTTCTCGCTCACAAAAGCATACTTGTGAAATACACTGTCTCCTTCTGGGTAACGCTGAGTTTATTGCAATATTGAGTAATGAATCAGTACTCGTATGTCCAACAAAGTGAAATAAAAATGGCTAATTTGGGTTGCAGCTGCTTAGATATACCGCAGCTTAGCAATTACCGTTCTCATTTGCTACTGCAGGTTAAGTTCCAAGGACCTCGTATGGGTATAAATATAGAACGTTCATTGCTGTTCGTTTCTTTTCGACTGTATTTTCGCGCTCCTTTAAAGTTGTCAGAAGAATTTTTTTGTTTCGTCGAGCTATGTGTACTCTGTCCAACAGCAGCGTTTTCCAGCACCTTGAAACAAAACGTTTGTAGTGATTCACCGAGTTGAAAGAAAGATCCGTCCATTCGCATTTCCTTGGACTTCATAGAGCCATTCGACAAGTTGCAGGCCTCTCAATGCGTTGCCGCTTGCTATCTGTCACTAGCGTTGCTGTTGTTTTTTTTTGTTATGTATGAAGATTCCCGTCATTATCTTGTGGTCTATTTGATTTGACCACTAAGCACGACGCGGCAACACAGCGTTCGTTTGGGGTACAGGTACGGTTGTTGTGGTCGCAGTGAAACACGGGAACATGCATCGAAACTAAATAGGGATCAAAGACATTGCTGGAATCGATCGACTGTCACAGACAGTTTGATTATAACCAATAGAATTGCAATTGATGCATTGTGTTTAATGAGCACGAGAGAAGCCAATTATAATAATAACACTGATGAAAATTCAAAACGAAAAATATCGAGTTTGAGAATATGCGCATGTCTGCAATCGCCTCAGGGACCGACTCACCTTACAGATGGCCCTGATCGTGCTGATCCAGAGGGAATCGAGAGACCCCCCGAATGACTTTTCCTGACAGTTCTGTAGAACAGCTTACTGTACTGGAAAATAGCGGCCGATCATAGCAAAGGCCAATTTATCCAATCTGTGTATATATTAGACATATGTCTAATACAGTAACAGTAGAAGTAGGAATCGTGTTCCAGAATCGCTGATATTGGCCACTAATGTCTGCGGCAGAAGAGTCTCGCAGACGATGATATTTACCTTTACGGGGTCGTCACCGCCATCATTTGATCGTGGTTTTCGAAATCGAAATTTCTGAGAAAATGCTAATACACGCAAACGTCATGTTGAACATTTTCATTTACGATAAGTGTTTAATACGTTCTAAGTAGTTTTTTTTTAATTTAAGGTCACTATTGATACTATCATATCATTAGTCCATTTTGAAACAATCTAAAGCATTTGGTATTTGCATTGAACGCAATTGTTTTGTTGCTTTCCAGACCTATGCATTTTTAGACCATATCATATGTCAATATCTAATGTATTATTTTTTGTCTAACAGTTTTTTACCTAAACTAAGTTCCAGACGATTTGTGACAGGAAGCAAAACAGCCGAAAGTACAGGGGATAAACCGGAGTAGGGGCTGTCTTCATCGAGTCTCACAATAATGAGCTTTATAAACAAAAGAAGGGCCGACCCTTCGTCTGCTATCTTCAGTCGTGTGGGGCACTGAATCTACTTATTTGTGGTAGTTATGATGAGTTCTTTGGTTAACCTGCTGAACAAGACGCGTCAATACGAACGACATAACTGAGTGCAACAACATAATCCAACAAAGATTAGACGGGAAGAACGACGCTGAATAATGAACTTTGCAGGAAATCCGAAGGTTTTGTATGAGAAACGGTTATTCTGACGATTGCGCGGCGTCTTCATGTGGCACGCTGGTACGGATATGGCTAGAGGCAGATTTCCTCATCAATTGGTTTCGCTATTTCTAGAAAAGCGCATGGAGCACGATATCATGTTGTCGCCGTAGGGCTTATAGTGAATGAATGAGCATTGCTAATAGGACCCTGGTTATTACTTTTGTTGCAGCGCTGATAGCGCCGCTACTATTGGGGTGTTTTTGGAGACGTTTCTATTGACGTTGCATTGATGGGCAATGACCTCAACACTCGGCCACTGTTTCTAAGTCACCCGTGAAGCCTTAAGCGTTGCGAAGTAGAAACGTTGACTTTCGGGAAGGTCCAGGATAAGATGAGCTAAGAGGTGTGAATTTGACATGGTTTTAGAGAAACTGCTGAGAACTATGGTAATTCTACAAAGCTATAGTGGCGTTCGGTGGCTCATTTCGAATTAGAAGTTACTGTCGTTTTTTGCAATAATGGTCATCGCAAAATTGTTTATAGTGATCCCGATATATACAGTGCAGAGGACTGAAAGTTAGCACGGAACAGGCGATATCGCCACTAGTTGTTTTCCGCGGAGTAAGACTGGTTAACGTTTCAATATGCTTATCCAAAATTAGGGGTTTCTCTCTAGTTTAATGAGAACATTAAATATTGTTTATATTATTACATAACGCTGTTCATATCCCGCCTCTATAGGTGCGTCGTTATGGTTTCGCTTAATATTGGTAACGACACAAGAGAAAGACGAAAAGCTTTATTAAGTAACAGTCGATACAATGGCTCATAACCGCGTGCCGAAAATTATTTTGGCTCACACGGTGATGTTACACTGCCGTATGGAGCATGCTCTATTGAAACCCAACGACGATTTTGACTTATTTTTTATTACGATACCGCTAGCACCCCTTCTTTGACATCGATATTAAGATATCAAAGCGGGTTGGCTTAACATCTAGGACATTATTTGTCTTCACTTACAACTGGGGTTTTTCCGCAGTGCAGATTGTATTGTATTACAGGGCACTTTTGCAACTTGCCCGATTAAACGGCAAATCCATGTGCTGCGATTTCGACCTGATTTGGCCACAGTCTCTGATATTCTGTGAACAAACTGCTGCTACTCTAGCAGTGCGAAACAGTTAATTAGTATTACTTAACCCAATATAATGAGGTACGTGACAGTGCACGCGGCGTAATTATACTCGACATGCAAGACACCAGCCTAGAAGGAAGTGGCGGGAAATTCAACCGTTCATGGAAAAGAGTGTCGCTACAAGCCAGCTTCATTTCAAGAACGCCAGAGTGATCTATGGATAACGTTGTGCACTGTGGATTAGGTATTTTTCTTAAGTATAATACAAACTGCCTCTAAAATATTTATGTATGATTATTTTTAGTAGACGACGATTATTAGTCGAGCATGCCGTCATTAATTTCACGATAGATATGGCAATACAAGAATAGATAAATGCTGGTTTCATTATCCAGCTATTATAAAATAGGGACATAGCAGCATGCAGAAAATGCGTCCTATGATGGTAATCAATGGCGGTCAAGTAGGCGGCGGATTAAGAACTTTATTGATTCTACAATGAATATTAAGGTTTGATGGTTTTACTAGAAGGAAATTTGTTGCGTGATACACCCCATGTACATAGATGCAGCCAGTAAGAAGCAATTGTGTCCGACACATTGACCAGTTCTGTTCCAGTTGAGAGTGCTAGTAGCCTTCTACTGCTTTGACCATCAGCAGACGACCTTGTTAATGAATTTCACTAGAGGAGCCATATTTATAGACTAACATAATATTTGAACACTTTCGGCCCGTCTACGGTTTTCAGGTGCCTGAAAAATTGTATGGGCTTCGTCGTCGATTTATATAAGATAATACAAAATGCGGCCATAGTTCCTGTCGCCTCCGTTTCACCACGGTCTGTGCGTGTTGCAATACGCTGTCGTTTATATACGTGCGAGTAGATAGCAAGTTCTCCTATTTAACCAGTTGCGTACATTCATTAGTCATTTGAGGTTGCCGGCAATAGTGAGGTTTACTTATATGTTTAATACGCGAATGTAGATTGTATAATAAGTTTCTTCGTTTTCTTCTTATTGTGACGACCCCGCGTTGCCAAGTTTCGTTGCAACAATTGTTTGATGCAGATGAAAACATACATAGCCATAATAGAATAGTCGTATCTGTTCGTAACGTTAAGCTTTGGTTGCCTTCAGCATTTTCACTATCGCGATGGCCGTTGTCAATTTTTAACGGCTGACGCGGCGAATGACTTTTCCTGCGTCTCGTCAGTGGTCTCGAGGCTTCCCACCCTCAAATGGCCCGTTCGCTTTACGGCGATTCGATCTTGCTACTAAATATTCGTCTTGTTTTTATTTGTGATAGAATATGAAGGACAAAATAGATAGCATCTGTTACTTCATAACAGCTACTTTAGTTCCTCACTAACCAACGACCTCAATAGAGATGAGATAATTTTGTCGGCTGGATTCCTTTTTCAGAAACGAAAAGTTTGATGCCGCTCCATAGGGTCGATATGCCTAGTACCATTGTAGTTTTGCATTGTTTGTAAATTGCATCACATGAATTTGCCAGACTGACGGCGTACGGCATACACGAATTCTGATCCTTAATCGTCAACGTGTGCATTGAGATCATGTTATTGTTTCGGAAATAAGGACTGCTTGTCTACGGATCGTAGTTACATGACGCCTGGCCAGGTAATGCTAAATCGAAGTCCAAAGGATATTCGTCTATTGCCTTCCCTGTATTGTTGCAATCAAAATCACAAAGGCGATACATCGAAGCGTCTAAGTTTCGTTCAAATCTAACTGAACGGGAATCCTCGCTTAAGATACCAAAGCTGATTTGTTGCTTCATTCGAGACCGGAATAGAAGTCCATTTAGTTGCTGTTGCGATGCCGCTAAAGCACAAGTAGTCTCAAGATGTTGGAGATGACAACTCCTGCTGTTTCCGGCTCCCATCTCCGTTGATGGAAAATATTCTATATGTACAAAGCAATGAGCGGTTTGACGAAAGAATCAATACGATGTTGAAACAGACAAACAAAACTAACCAAAGGTACGCATAGTCTACGCGTGTGTGTTCGTAACTGTGTGTCGATAGGCCTCCGGTAATATGGGCAGCATAAACGATACGTGTCCTTAGTAATAGCTATCGTAACGAACAGCACCTGCTGAATCAGTTTATATTTTATACTGAACCACTGACAAACAGAGGCATGCAGACGAGAAATGACCCGGAAAGGATAAGTGAACGATGATGCTGCCGCCGCCGCCAGCATCGCTGGCGTTCCCGCTGGGTTCAGTAGCATACATCTGCGCACAGCTACCTCCTGGCGGCCAAGATATGTAAGCTTCGTGTTCTGGGCCAGTACTGCGGCGCCGACGACAGCAGCCTGCGCCAAATAGGTCTAGACGCGCCACAACAAAGCCGTCGGTTATCTCTCTAATAATATTGCTGCTGCTAATTTATATTGCTTGTCACTGCCCTCGATTCCAGGCCAATGGTGAACGTTGTGCTGGTACTTGGACCTGGCGTCGGTGCGACATTGTGATGCTACAGGCGAGAATCAATTTTCGTTTCATGTTTGGCCTGCAAAAATCAGATGATAATAATTAAAGGTCTAGAGGAAAAAGAAGATGCCGATATTAACAATAGTGATCATGGTGAAGATGTTGTTGTTGTTGTTGTCGTAGTGGGTCGTTGTTGCAGATGTGAAGGCGGCCGCGAGGTTTGTTGTCTATGGGACGGTTACGAATGGTAGAAAGAGCTACTGTGTTGAACTTTTGTGTTTGAATCTGGTACTGGTTTCGTAGGAGACTCCCGCAGTTTGAATGGTTCCTGTTACAGAGGAAAAATCGAGTAATTGTGCAGTGGTTTCAGTTGTTTTTCTACTTGTTCCATATTAAAGAATGAGTTGAATATGTATCGAGCACAGTACAGGCATACTGTAACTAGGTAATTTTTTTGATTGAGGCTCTTTATCTTCTTGAATCACCCTGATGATGACATTCGATTCGATCATGTCATTGAGTTCTTGCAGTTCCACAGTGTAACAAAGGTTTTTGGGTTAAGCGCATCATTGTTTGCGCTCTACGAAAAGCTTTCGTTACGATACTCCTGCTGATTTTTATACGTTAGCTTGTCTTATTTTTGGGTATAAACGCTAGAGCTGACGCGCAATCCGCTTCGGAGTGACAGACACGCCTCCCTAGACGTCTCATCTTCACCATTCAACCGTAAATAGAAACTTATCTTCTGAAACATATATTTTTCTCCAGCAAGGCAAACTAAGCGAGCCAACTTCTCAAAGCTTTTATGCGTTTTAGCTTTTAATCGTTTGCTTCGTCGTTGAAAACGGCTCAGCCGTTATTGCGACCAATCGTATGAAGTGTCCTAGTCTTGTGTTCAGGTATTTATGGAATGGCGATCAGACCATCCGAAACGGCAGATCGAAGAGTTGACGAAGGGTTATACAAGCAAGGGTCTACTAAAAACCCCATGCGTCATCAGGTCCACACTAACTCATCGTTACTTGTCTATGGCATTCTGCCAGATAAGCCGGACACCAATCTCTCCTGTCCCATTTACCGTCAAACGTCATCTTACCAGCTGATCCGTCAGCGTCGAGCAGCAGGGTAGTTTAGTTATTTGCTCTTTTAGTTTTTTTTTTGTCGTTACTCTTGTTATTGCGCTCGCTCAAAACGTACCCCAGAAATGCAAAAAGCATGCACCCTTTTAAGACGACGGTAGCAGTTATATCAGAACTTAGGAACAATGATGACTTTACAAGTTTTCCAAAGGTCAAATTATCCAGTATATCCAATCAATTACATCCTTTTAATTGCAGTCTTATAACACCACGCTTTTTATGTAAAATGACATTACTAAATGATGACAGTCAACCGGTGAGCGTTGTGCGTGCTACGGCTAGACCTGGTGTACGTTTGTAGAATATCTGCAAATACATGATGATATTGTTTTTTTATAAAGACTCTGTCACGTGTAAAAACGATGATTGACGAATAAATGAACTATTCTGATGGACAATGTTTGGTGACAAGGTGTATGTATGTATTTAGATTGCTGTTCCGTTGTAACTGAATCTAGTAATGGGCCGAAGAAATGCTGGGCACGCTTCAGATAAAAGACTTGCACGTCTTCATCTGTTTATATATTGAATTCTATAAGATTTAATAAAACCATGGCGGATAATTAGATTTGGTCAAATTTCCCTTGAAGCTGAACAGAGTACGTAACAAAAGGAGTTAACAGATTCATTGATATGTATTTTCCTATTTTCGTTTGTTTTCTTTATTAGTGTGATAGTCAACAGGTGTTTTGATTGGAAGCGTAGTGATAATCCAGGGCGCAATTTCTGATGTGGCGCGTTTTTGACCTTCTCGGTAATCTTGTTAGTTGGGTGGTGGTGTGGGTCAAAGAAAAACGAGGCCATTTTGATTCGAAGCACTCGGAAAAACGAAATGGTTTACTAATGAATAGTTCCATGCCATATCACGATGTCGGTGTCGTGCTTGAGAAAACATTAGGTTTAATAGCCTTGTACAAGTGTATGGCGCTTATTGGTCGCTGTAATCTATCACGAAAATGGGTAGCTGATGTGGTCAGCTATATTACCGAATCAGTCATAACCTTGTGGGCGTATAAAAATACGAACGTAATTTTGTTTGCTGTTATCGGAAGAGTCACTATTTCTAATAGCGGAACGCACTTCCGCGGTGATCGCAACTATCGTCTAACTATCCAATGCATCCGGGGTCATCTGTTCTCAGTGTTAGAGTATTGTGTAGAAGGGTTACCTCTTGTTTGCTCCTCTTCGATCAAACGATACACTTACTGTGAATAGTGCGAGGCTGGTAGTCTGCCTTGGGCAATGGAAATACTTTTTTGGTTCAGAGGATGTCCAACAAATGTTCCTCCGCGTAAAAATAACCTATCAACGCCTTTTGCATTTTCTTAGCGCACAAATCGACTTCAACTACCTGTCTAAGTTTCGTTCGTTTCACTAGGCATCATTTATCTGTAATGTTACTGCCAAAAGCTACAAGGGCAAATACTCACAGAAGTAGAGCATCCATTCCATGAGCTCCAATAGAGTGGAGCTTGTATTGAAATATTATATCATGAGCCGTCACGTATCTATAATAACTGGATTCTGATTACTGTTACTTACCGGACCGGGGTGATAAAGCGGCAGGTTTCTTTTAAACGAGAAACGTTTGGAGCGCATCATCGGAACATTGATGCCTGGCCCTATTCGTATCATGGATAATCTGACAATGACAAATGTTGAGTGCTGTCTAGTTTATGAAATTAGACGATGATAATGTACTGCAATAAGCGACTATCATGCGTTTTCATTGCTCTCAGCCTTCACCATTGATCGAGTGACTGAAGTCACCATCATATCAGGTAGATCGAGTGAATTTTTGTTAGGTTCCCTATAGTAAGCTTTTACCGTTACCCCGGCCACGTGAAATATATGTCTATGTCAACACAGACAGCCTAAAATGAAATAGTTATGGCGCATTACTGCTTGGACTACGTCAAGGAATTGCAATTTAGAACTTGAACAGACGCAGAGTTTAACAAAACTAAAAGACGCCAATAACTCAATCGATCACTCGACTAAATAAGTCAGATAATTTGCTAGTCATCGTTGGTTAATATGTTACTTTTGTGACAAATCATAGATGGGCGATGCATCGGCGGCCAGAACAGAGAAATTCATTACAATTTGCCCACTGTCGTCTTTCTTTTATTTAAAATTACTACATAAGTTAAATGCGCGTTCGTATGTCTCGATGTACATAGTAGTAAAATCATTATATAACATGATAAATTTTAAAAACACGCAACTTCTGTGCGGCGAGATCGTTGATGCCGCAGTAATCGTCCTTCGTTCAGGTTTTGGCAAAGATTCGCTCGTGCGCTTGCTCAAGCGTCGGTTTGCGTAACCCAGCCAAACAATTACGCTTCTAACTAGCGAAGATGGTCGGCGATAAAAATATGACGCTCTCCGTTAGGTAAAGCGATTGTTTCGTTTTTTTCCGTTATACCTGAACGTTTAAGCTGCGACGCGTTGCGCAGAGCGGTGCTGTCGAAGCCTAGCGTAGCGGCAGAGCTCTGAAGACCGTTACGCGGCGGTCGATATGCGTTAAGGGCCGAAGTAACGGGAAGCGGAACGTACAAGAAAAGGAATACATCTTCTTACAACTTTCTACTTCACACTAAAGGGCAAATAAAGGCCTATTACAGCCCAAGCGAAGCTGGCGCTGCTCTTTTCGCAATGCCAGCTAACTACAAGCATTTGGAGGAGAAGTTAACGAAGACGTTGAGGTAAAGCGGTAAACAAAAAACACAGCGAAGTATCCGTTTTGCATAAACGAGTGGATGTCGTTCATCGTAATAATTCGTCTGCCTATGAGGTGCACAACAATGATATAGTAGGGATCATAGATTCAATTGTGAACGGAGCTGTTATTATATTTTTGTTCGGCGCAGTAGCAAAAACGAGACGAGCAGAAATTTGGTGACATAATAGATGTGCAGATGACTGCTACATTGGACCTCGTCTGGCTTTCTCTTTTTTGCAAAGCCGGTATGTCTGTCAATGCTTACCAGACAGAATAATCGTCAATAAGTAAATTTCTAGCTCCTATTGAACTAACACAGCATTCCGACGTTCTCGTGTCTTTGCCTTTTGAGCAGAAGCATCGATATTTAAGCGCCAATACGATATGGATGCCTTTTCCATCTGTATGGTCACACTCGAAAGCTTAACGTCGTCAAGTAAATTTATTTCAAACCTACTCACGTGCCTCAAAGACCCGTGTGCATTTTCTTTTATGCAGGGTGTGATTAAACGTATATTTCTTACAAAAACACCCCTTATCACTTGAAACAACCCCTCTACCTTTTACAATAGACAATGCCACTAGCGCTGCTGTGCCGGCTATAACATAATTGATGGAATCGTTTTAGAATCAATTTGTCGTCAGTTAGATAATAATGATAGAGGACCCGACAGCCCTTGAGCTAACTGTGGACACCGACAACATTTTCCGAGACTCCATGTGCTGCCCGCCGGTACCCAAACCTTGCGTCCAATAATACATGCATTAGTACGATATCCTCCTTTTGCGGCCCGTTTTTTACACGCCAATCTCTGTATGGCCTTGGATAGACGACCATGTTCTGACCGATCCCGATCGATGCTGGCCAAACGCATTATGCAAGAAGCGTTCCCGCCATAGCGCCTCGCCGATATGAGTAAATGTATCGTCGCATGCGAAACACCGGCGCACTAATGTGCCTGAACAATATGACCTTGTTATAATTGTCATTTGTACAGCCTTACCATGATCCGAAATTCGATTAATGCCAGCTGCTCGCAACTGAGAGTCAATACGAATAAGGCTTCGGGGTTAAGGGCGGGGGTAGTGCTCTAAAAGTCGACTTCACTGGCTACAGCTTTTTATCTTTTGGCACTGCTTATAATTACTACAAAACTCATATTGAAGCAAACACTAATTTTTCTTTGGATTGTATCAGCTTTCGATCTACGCAGAACTCATGCGGACCCATCAGTGTTGTATGAGCTTGTATCTAGCGTACGTTTGTGGGACAAAACATTTATGCTTTGACGAAGAAATGTACAAATAAATATTTAGTTTATTTGTTAAATCGAGCAGATCGAACCGTGGAAAAGAAATTCGTTGCATTACCACATGCGTTGCTTGTATCACGTCTCGCTTGACATTTTTAAAATGGGCATTTTTAGAATCTGCAATAGTTGGGCAGCATCTACTCCAGCGCGTCTGATCGTCGAATTTGGCGTCTGTGAATCGATAAACCCGTTCGTATGATTACCCAGATGTTACAGCTATGTACACTGAGCCCGTGCTACCCATCTGTAGTAAATCTAGAATCAAGAGAATAGCAAAAATGTTTTTATAAACTGAACCATTGATTATATCGCAAGCAATCAATTGAAATACCAGTTAAATAAGTACAGCAGACACAAATTATACTGAGCAACGCTGATGTGTGTCTTTTGATCGGACAGTTAACCTCGAAATTCGGCAACACGTAGGCGATTTAAACAAAAATTTCTTCGCATTTTTTCTTCGGCCGCTGTGCGAGCAGTGTGCAACCATATGAAGTTCTGTAATATGTTTGTATGTCAATGTTTCTTTAAATGCAGACGCCTAACTGGGGGCGTGTCATCGTGCCCCCTGGGTCTTACAGATATTTATATCGCTGACGGAGTCCGTTCGACATGTCAATCGAACAACACTTGCGTCGCTTGGAACAAAATCTGTGACAGATCTGCAAAATATATAGAACATGTTTATATTGGGCTATATATATTCGTCGGTCATCGCATAAACAGCATATGTTCAAACACCTCATATTTGCGTATGCTTATGCTTCCGCTGTGCAGTATGGCAGTCAGGCGGTTAGTAAACGGGACTCAAGGGGTAGTCAACGATAGATCGCGCTACGTATGTGCTTAGCTAGGGCACGATACGTTCCGCCGTAACAGACGTACGCGGTGGATCAGTGAAACGGCAGGCGTCAAAATGTTGATGTGGCTCGGTATAAGAATGCTTAAGATTTTATTTCGCTTTTGTTGTTGCATCCGAACCAGCTATAGAAGTGTCAGCGGTTTTCCGTCCACGTTTTTGTCAAGCCGTCGCCATCGTCACAAACTATAGAATGAAGCGGGTTTAGGCGGCCAAATTAGGTTTGAACATGAATTATTTTGCCATTATAATACCCATATAGAACTAATGCCGATAACGTTTTTGTAGAGCTACGAAGCGTCGCGGAAAGCGACAACAAGTAATAACAACGAATATTTCGAGTTTGTTCGATGCGCTGATGTTGGTCAGCTTTCTGTTGAGGAAAGCCTTTGCTGGGCTGCCAAAATTTTTTGATATGATTGCCGGCGGATGCCTAATGCTGTTAGCTGCCGGGCATTGCCGATAATGCTAAAGATTGTAATATGTCATATATGCAAATATCTTAGTAGAGAAAGGACGAAATCCATTTGACGGTAATAAAAATATAATGCTAGGCAATAGAAACTGAAATGAATCAACGTATTATATTGTTTTCTTAAAAAAGTGATTGATTTTTGAGCAAAACCATTCAGCGAAATGTTTGTTATATAGTTGACCCATCCGCTCATGATATATTTTACAGCTCTTACGGCTTAGCTTAATAAGACGATTACACAGACAGGCTATGCCAACTATGTATGAAGAATAAAAAGTAAGTTTACCTTAGTTTTTTTTAGCCAAGCTATTAGAAGTTTGCTAGTTTATGTGGACAACTATGTGAAAAGATAGCATTATTCAGACTGTAGCCACTCGTGTACTACAGCATGGCGAGATAGAACGCAAGCACGACAGGTTACGGCTAACGTTAAATCGACGGATGTACCTAGTGGCCCCATTTTTTCAGTGCAAATTCGCCAAATTGTTAACGTATTTGTGTACGTGCTACAATATTTGCTATTTGGATTTTCTGCTACCTTTTTTTTTTTTCGGTATGGGGTCGATTTTTGTGCTCTCTGAACCGAATCGAAAGATCCTTTTACATTAACAAATTTAATGTCTACATGTCCGCGCCAAGAGCCGCTTAGGTATATAACGCGACGGACTCTCACCAACAGCAAGGATCATTGGTTTATAGTCACATATTGTTCCTCCGTAGTTACCGAATATAAGGAAAGTCACGTGAGCGAACGACAATCTTTGAAGAAGCGTTTCAGTCTCCAATCCGATAGCAGTTGTACTTAGCGTCATTTTACTTTGTAATGCTGATATATATTCTCAAAAACAGCGAAAACTATAGGCAACAAACAGAGATCGACAGAGAATCCAAAGAAAGTACAGCCAGACACATTTTATACACCTCGAAAAGTACACCTCGATACCACTCCGTGGCGCTGGTTTAAGCAAACGATGTTGTTGGTTGGGCTGTTTCCCTTTGTGGAGCTCATCAGGAACGCATCGCCACAATATCATCAACCATAGAAAAGTTGTTTGTTTCCATCTACCATGATGTCTGTGATCCACACCGTTACGTGATAGGTTTTGCCTCCACCTAGTAAAGGTTCGGATTATGCAAATGCAGCGATAAGACTGACAAATGGGCCTTCCTAGCAAACAACCCAAAAAGGCAGAAAGAATATTGGATACACATACTATATACTTTACATACATAATCTGAGTGACGCCATCCATGATTATGCCAGTCCATATTATTCAAAGACAAAAATATAATTATTATTGATTATATTAATGTGGACAATTTATCGACTTTTACATATCATTACCTATATGCTGAGTGCCTGAATTATATGCGCAATGAACGAAATTGTCATCGGTAATGACACTGACGGCTCTGTGTCCTAAGCAATTTCGAGAACGAAAATTTGTATTCCTCTAATATAAATATATGTAAAACAACAATATACCTATGCGATCAATGACTAGCTGGCATGCCCAGCACGCTATATATGACAAACCGTTACCATCAGCTTAGTGAAGGTAAATAATCAGCCAGCCTTGCTGTCCTCGATACTTACGAATGGAGCAAGCGTATTACCACTACAACGGGAATTTACCTCGACATTCCCACGAACGGAAATTGCTCAGGGATATAGCGATAGACATAGCGTTTTCGAGCGCTCAATGAGGTCTGTATTAGGTCCAGGACGTTGCCACTACACAGCACATTTTTGTCACTAAGCGGAGGAGGGGCATTAGATTTACTTGCGCTTATCTACGATCTTCATTCTCTATTGGGAACTATCTCACGCATATTCCCCTTTTCGATAGGGATTGCATTTGTTAGTCCTTCCGCTCTCTGTCGCACGATTAGATGGGCTTTTAAAGATAGATTTATTCTTTAATCACTCAACGAAGCGCTGCTATGCGACCCTTCGTAACCTTTGCGGTTTCGTAACCAAAAAATCATAATTTATTTGTCAATTGCATAGGGGCAATAAATGGAGTACCGCCCAATGGAAGACAGAAGATGAGAAAAACTCAAGAGCTTTGCTCATTTGTCGTCATTTACCTATTTCCTGAAGATAATCTTTACTCTTTTTTCCTTTTAGCTGAGTTACTAATATTTTGTATTGTATTTTTCGGTCGAAAGTAAAATTCTGTGATCAGATACGTCTTTAAAAATGAATGCAATGGGGTGAACTCAAAAATATCTATTTAGTATGTGAAAAAAGTAAGAATGTGACCAATCAAAAACTTAAATAATACAGCATCTTGGCGATGCTCAAAATGTTTACGAAATGTTCGGATAAAGCAAGGCTATCTACTAGATCAGATTTCGGAACCACTGACGGAACGGCCTCTAGCGATCAGATGACAGGAATTTCATTTTCTAGGTAGAGTTGTTGAGCACACTTTCCAAATTGCAGTGATACAAATTTTACCGTACGTGAATATTATTTGTAGCATTTCCGTACCATTATAAACGTCAGTCTGCTCTCTCGTATCAAAAACTACTGCTTACTATCCAATGTTGCTCACCAGTCAACCACAGTTTGGCTAAATAAGTCACCCCTTTCAGTGAGGTTTTACACGAACATTTTACTTGTGCCGCCACTATAATTTACGTAAATTTTCTTTCCCCTTGGCATGAAGACGTGGCAGGGAAATTTAGGCTGTTTCCAGACCAAAACCAGGTTTACTGACTCGTGTAGAGGGTGCTAAGAAATCGGCCTCTTACTTCCATAACTAAAACATGATTTATAGCTTCTATCTGCTTAGATTTGAAATTAGAGTAATAAAGAAAATTCTAGATTCACAACTGGAAACAGAAGAATACAGCTTTCCCAGTCTTTTCTCATAAGCGAATTTATTCTATCAACATTTTTATTATTCTCTATAACTATTTATAGTGATTGTCAAAAAATCAAAAAAAGAACGTATATGATTTTAATTAATTATTTATTTAATTTTAATTAATTTTATGATAATTTAAAGAAACTTTACGAACATAAAATAACATTATGTATGTATGTATACATATATGAGCCACCGCAGTGTCTTCCGACTCTACGAGCATATCGAGATCATAACGTGAGTGTTGTTTGTCATCCATCGAAGACGTGTGTTTTTTACCGGCCGAAGTGATTGTCACTGAAATTGGTCTCGATGAAAGGGTCTTTGCTGAATGTTTCTTTTTTTTTTTTTTTTTTTTTTGACTACATTTGGACCGCATCTGCTGATCTGAGATCGGAATAAGCGTCCGAATCGTTATAACAATCAATAATATTACTAACAGTAAACATATTCAAGCAGAGCTTCTTCTTGCATGCCATATGTCCGCCTATATTTTTTTCTCTCAAACTCTTCTATTTTCGCTTTGCCGATAAGGAGAATATTGGCTCCTCGGCAGTAGCTGAGGACGTGTGTCCGGGTATCTGACAAACGAGGCCAAAAGCTCGTGCGTTTTCTTGATGCGATTCGTGCGCATATCTCCTGACTGTTTGTTTGGACTACTTCCATATTGAGAGTCGCTTTTCGTTGTCCCAGAACAATGTCCCAGTCGTTTGAGAGTGCATATGTTTCGATGCGAAAAATAGGAACGTTTTCTCGGCCAGCGAGATGATCGTATGGCCTTCAGGGCCTTTATTGCCTGCTGTTCCACTATTCTGTAGTGAGGGAAATATAGCTAACTAGAAGAGCAATAGTAGTGAATGTCAGCTATCGAATGGTTCTAAACAAGACGGCGAAAGAAATGGGGTTGGTGGAACGCGGCTACATTAGCGCCCCAAAGCGACGAGAGCTATTGCTAAAGATGCTATTTTTGATGCCATGCTTGGTGCTTGTGGGCTGTTTCTGACTTGACTGATGACGGGTGATATTGTGGAGTAGATTTCCAGTTGCTAGTGTACGGTTTATAGTTATTCTAAGATTTGGATCGACAATTAACAGGATGGCTCTGATGGCCTGTATTGAGCAAAAATAAAGACGAGCGTGGTGGCTGTAGCGGATTAACTGTTCCAATATGGTCCTTGCCGGAACCTTTATACCGTTTGTCCAAGTCTCGCGGAGACTCTATATTTTTCAAATAAAAGGTTTTGATATAATATACGTCGGTGGATTCAGGTGCGGCATAAACAAGAAGCTGACATACAGTTTCCACTGGGTTATGCATGTGCAAGTATACAAGGCGTTAGTCCTGTAATAGCAGTTGAATAGCTTCGTTATCATCAACGAAATGGAGCAAAAAGTGTTAAACTCTTAGTTTTTATAAATACATATATTTACTAAGCATAAGTTACGCGCCAGAGCTGTTACCCGTATGTTCAACTTATACGGAGTGTTATCCAACTCTATGGGAAACTCACTGACGTTAAACGGCGTAAAAGCAAGCCTCCTGAAGCGCGTTGCTGTATATTCCGTTATTGCCAGCCGGATGTGATGACTATTGATTTCGATAGCTAGAACAGGCACACCGATATGCACTGTGCTGGAAGATTAAGTAGGGGGCAAGAAACTTCATTTGGCAGTGAATGTATGGATACAGGTTAGGTAATAAGGGCTTAAAAAAAGAAACACCTATTACGATCGATGCTCATTACAGTAGCTATAGGTCTCTTTCTGTAAACCCTCGACGAGACACCTATACTTTGTCCCTCATTCTTCCTAGACTGCAATCCATCATCTACCTCGTCAACTGCGATGTCTACCATTCATTGTTCTAAGCTGATCTGGCTCGATGTGCTTTACAGCACATTTTCTCCCAGCCAAGGGAAGCCAGCGCAGTCAGAGAAAATTAAGCCAGCTACATCTGGATTGATCAACGCGTCGGCACGTTCACGCGGACACGACTGATCAGCTTTTTCGTCCTTTGCATTTTCTGATCTCCCTTTAGCTATGTTTGCTTTCCCTTTGATATACGTTAAATGTGAATGAAATGTAGGAATCTTTATTGTGACTCACACTTGTCCCTTTTTCAAATTGTGCATTTAAAAGTTTCATCGTGTTTAAGGGTAGACGCCTTCGTTATGACGTATGCGCCTACTAAAATCGCGTACAGACACATATCCTGCCCGGCCAGCAAAAGCAGCTATTGAAGATATGCGTTGGTCCAACGCTGACGCGTGGGCAGCGTACCATTTCTGTTCTCTCCTTGGACTTGACGGAAATAAAATCTAACAGGGACTCTGGTGGCGTCCACGATACTAAACAAGCTACGGCTACGAGCGGAGTAATTCGCGCAGCTGGATGCGGTTAGTTGTTGAAAGGGCCTTGGTGATGATGGCGTTGGTGGTAATCGACGCGAATCAAAGCTGAAAGCGTTCCGGCACCAATGGACATTGGACGCGTTCGTGTATTTCCTTTACAGGCGAACGAATCTGCCAACAGATCCAAGGGACCGTCTCTGTTAGCATTCCGCAGTGCCTATTTAACCTTGGCACAGGCGTGTTTAGTGTTAACCGTTAGCTCTGCTGCTTCTGCTACAAAAAACAGTTAGCCCCTACGAATGCACGAGCTCTTTCTTCTTGCTAAGAAATAAAGAAAGAAAGTTTAAAGCTGGTAGAGAGATACCTCTCATACAGGCAGGAATCGTTGTGTACCATCATAAAGTCACTGTTACGCAGGCAGTTCGAAGATCTAGCTAAAAAATTGTGAGCAGTGCCTTTCTATTAGATGTCAATATAGATGTGTCTTATGGGCCGCATGGTGTTGGGTGTAATGTCTTCTGGGGCTGTTCACTGTTTATGGGATGGGGAACCTACCAGCGGTGGTGGGATTGATGATTTCAAGAGAGTCATCAAGGCGAAATAAACACGCGCCATTGAGGGAGTGGAATTAATGATTAGTAAAAGCAAGATCGTTTCAGAATCTGGCCCCGGACTGGCCTAGGGTCGATGATAAACAGAGTAGTGTTTTTTGATGATCCATTCGAAGTATTTTTACTTCGTCAAATTTTGCGCTTTTAGTGTACATAATATCCACGTTGTGTGCACTTTTAGTTCGAACAGTTTCAACAGCTTTTTATAGCTAACAAGTCGTAGATTAAAACAAACATTTAAGAGCACGATTTCCGATATTACCATGCACATGTGAATTTGGATAGTGGTCAAGTGTGGTGGTAGGCATAGCAGTTATTTGTTGATCGATATTATACATTTATCGTATGTGCTAGCTACGTAGAGCTCTGGAAGGACTGCCACGCTTTGTAGCAATATGTACATTGTTGAAAAAGTGTGACCTTTGAAAAGAAACAAGGGTCCGAATTTCTAGTGATCAACTAATAAAAACATATATATATATAATATATATATATATATATGTATATCAAGTCAAAGTGAAAATCATGGGATTTTCGTGCTATAGTATGTTGTTACAGTGAATAATGTTTATTATATACAGAAATATTTATTTTTGAAAGACATGTGATATCCGCGTTAGCATACCGCGCTATTGTTATACATAGATATTATCAGTAACGTCTGCATTGTATCCCTGCTAATTCTATACGAGAATCAGGAATAACCATGATAGTTACGAAGGCCTGGGTGCAGTCAGATCGACTCCGGCGATCGGTGAAAAGTTTGTTTCTGTTCACTCTAACTACTTGAAGAGAACACACTTTCTACATGTGCCTGGATTTAGCTAAATTCATTCCGTGCGTCAGCACTTAGTAAGAACCTATGCTGAACGAAATGGTCTTCCCGATTTTTCAGCTAGCTAACTTCGCGGTAAATGATGATTACAAAGTATAGTTTTTTTAGCCATGATCACGGCCTGTTTGCAAATAACCGGCATTTTTCTTCTAGCTTTGTGAAATGAGTGACTTCTGTCCTCGAAATGATTAATCCCCATTCCTGGCTTATATAATCCCATTTTGTCGAGTAAGGTTGGCTAGAGACACAAGTGTGATTTATTAAGTTCTTTTTTGAAAATTAATGAGTGTTATCAGGAGAAGTGCCAGCCGTAGTTTTACAAATCTAATGAAATTAAGAATAGCGCACAGTTTATATTCGACCACCTCTACAAGAGCGTCTGGCTTTACTTCATAAGACCGAATCAACTTTAACTAAAAAGAGTAGCCCACTGGTTCTGAAATCTTAATTTTTATGAAGACCCATATATGAATTGTTTCATGTAAATTCCACATCACAAATACTATCTCCGGCCCAATTTTTATGACCGCGTGAACGTGATGGATCGACGTAAAAGCCTTTAATGAATCAAAGGCGCCTTTTGTAACGATTGAGCGTGCATTAATTAATGTACATTTCGAAGTGCCATTAGAATATCCACCATCTAGACTACCTAGTTTCAACTTGAGGTTTGATCAGATTAGATTGAAGGCACTTGGGAGGCAAAGAGGCTAACTGAAAAGAAGAAATAGATCATATGGGGGCTTGGATTAATGTAGCACACATTATGAAAGCATCATGGGTATCGGGAAGCGGAAACAGCATGCTGAAAGCTGACGCTGAAGCAACACAAGGTAAAAGTCTGAGAGAAAGGGCCATCTCAAGTATGCGTAAAACGAGTAGATGTATTTCCGGACCATTTGGCCTCTTAATAATAGATTTTACACTCAGAAGTAGCTAACTTGGCCTGCGTATCACTACTCTTATCGAAATCGATACCACGGTAGCTGGAGATATCTAAGAAATCGTAGAAGGACATGGTTGAGTGTTAGAATTTCAGTGGCAACTTCCCGTCAACGTGTCCCCAGTTGGTCGACGAGAGGAACCTTGTTCGGACTTCCTGCTGCCACCGATACGGAGCAGTCAAGCCGACTTCAAATACTGCCTCTAGTTTACGCAATTTTTTCATAACATTTCTTATGTAACAACCTACGACAACTCTGAAAATAAAATGAGATGTCCGATTTGTCAAAATAGCGGAACCTTCTCCATTAGTTTAGCTTTCGCCACGAACTATGCCATCTCGTTGGCATGTCTTGTGACTATCCTTTTAAACTATAAGTTTTCATAATGTGGGTTCTGTTTAATGGATCATCGTGACTGGGTTCGCACTAATCTGACAGCTTTGACGAAAGTGGGCGAGAGTTCTGCTTTCGAGAAGGACACAAAGCACTGACACGCCATCACTATCGGGTACAAAAGTGTCCGATCAATTTTGGTGGTAGCTTAGGAAGAAACTGTATGTGTAGTAGCATTTTACAGCTAGAAGTGGAAGCTGAAATAAGACGAGTCAAATAGCGTCATCTGTCCATAACAAATAGTTACCTAAAATAGTTGACATCATTAAGTCAAGTAAAAAATATCGACGAGTAAAGGGAAAGACAACAATGGAGTGATAGAGTTTTGACTGCTGGCGTCAGACAGCGATAATCAATAGCAGTAGTTTGATCGTATAAAGATGAAATGTAAGTAGCGAGCGAGCGCACGTAAGCTCTCGAACCATCCCACCAGGTTGTACAGAACGGCAGGTCTTTCGCGTAGACACAACCCAGATCAGGCTGAAAGAAGCTAACAGTAGCAAAGATCGTTAGCGTGGAGGCGATGGGCTTAACGATCGAATCAGTCAATCGACGTAGAACTATTAAGATGGTGTTAGGTCGCCTCGGATTGAAGGACTTCGAAACGCTCGTTCTATCCCATAGATGAGGCCGTGCAGTGCGATGACGATGTGATCTATTGATTGAGGTATTGGCTGCTGCGACAGGTCGCTGTGGTGGCGAATGTGGAGAACTGGTCCTGATCGATCCTACCGTTGAGCAATCATGCATGAGATGAGACCTTCAATAGTATTATGTCAGTTTATGTTTTTCTCTGTCTGTCTGTCCCTGTCTGCGTTATACTTGATGGGTGGTGCATCGCTACTTCTATCGCCACGACTGGAATGAGCATTTGAATCGACAGTTTTTCCCTTTATAGTCTAGTATAGAGCCTGACTGGGTTGCCGCCGAATCAAATCCCTTCCACCCAAACGCCACAAAAGATATCTCGCTTCGTCCCATTTGAAGTTGGGCTTCGAAATTCAACTCAAACTCTGGTGCTGAAGCGTCCTTACCGCTGTTGAGGGCCTCTTTTGTTTGCTCTTTACAATTTCTCTCTGTTGTGCGGTTTCACTATTGCTCAGTTTCGCACGCCCTATGCATGCATGCATGCATACATACAACGCGTGCTTTCCGTCGATGTATATAGGCCGTCCTGAAAATTGCACATGGTTGAGCTTTTGCCTCCGGTGGTAGTTTTTAGCGCTACCACACTTCAAGCTTTACTCCGTAGACGTTTTTCTGCGGGCCATGTAAGGCCTTTTACATCTGGCGCGAGCCTAGCTCCCTGCTCAACCGTTGCCTGAATGTGACAGAGAATATCGCGAATTGGCTCGAGCCAGCGTGTGCGACATACGGCGCCGCTTGTTCTTTAGTACATGTCTAATCTTTCTGGAATTATGGTGTACATACATATACAAATACCTCGCGGACAGCCCTAGAGGGATGGGTCATTTTGACCAATCGTTGTAGCAAGCCGATGGTGATTGACAGGCGCTATCACCAACACCTAGAGAAGATGCGCGATCGCGGCTTACGCTGATCTGCATTATAGACAGATATAAGCAACCACACAAAGTCAACGGTGGCTGATGGCGGTACGAATATGAAGCAGTTGTGGCACTTGGGATTTCAGTGGATACTTGATTACCCTCCCATTTTCGCTTGCCCCCCCCCCCCCCCCCTCAAAACACTAAAAGACAGAATTGCATGGGCGTGATCAATAGGGAGCGACGGTGCGCGTTAACGTGCATTAATATTGGGCGTATGGTGAAGGTAAATTTCTTATTTCGTAGCTAGCTGATGAATAGACTCTGATGTGGACCACGGGTCTGAGTTAGCAGTCTGCCAGTACTTCTCAGGGATTGAAAGCCGTTGGGATGGGTCCCGAAGCAATCACATTTATGAGTGATCACGGGACGACTATTGAGCTGACGCTGATAAAGCTTCGAGGACGAGCGCCGGGCTAACTTTGATGATTCTATTTTGGACTAACTAAGGGAAGTTCACGATGTTTGCTCATATTGAAATATGGATAGAAGGCGGAAACACTATCTTCTAAAAATACCCGTGCAGCGACTATTGGTTGTCGCGAAGGCTTTGCCTAAACTTTGCAGACATACAGACAAATTTAGGATATCGGTCGGGTTCAATAGCAAACCAGTACTGCACAATAACTCTCCTTCCAAGCATAATTCCTTGAAATTCTCAGAGACGGGGATAAACTTCAATCAGACACCCGTAATAAAGTCGTTTTTCTTCGCGGAGGTGTTATCAAGCGCCAGTTTTGAAAATGGAGGCTTCGAGGAAGCGCTTAGAAAACCAGTTATTATTATTAGTAGTAAGAAAACCCCGTAAAAGCAAAGCAAAAAGAAAAAAGACGGAACAATTATTTTAAATACTGAAGAAAGAGCTACTCACTTAGGCGTAGAAGATTTTGAGACGAGAAAAGGAAAAAATTAGTTATATTTCTTAGAGTCATAATCAGTCCGTCTATGCGTGGCAAGACGAAACAGCAACGAAATGGGCCACTTTCAACAGAAAATTTCGAAGAAGCCCCGAAAGGTTTTGCGATGGTAATATTGCTAATGATAGCGGCGTTCGATGATAAGAAACGACGAGATGGTGACAATTTTTAGATTTACTGTGGGTAAGTGTAGAAGAAAGAAGAACAGGCCAAAACATACGCTATTGAACCTTAGCCAGGACTACTTTAGGGCTATCAACTGCCATTAGAAAGGAACGACTGAAATAATATGAGAGCGGTAAACACTGATGTGTACGCTAATCACAGTCGGTTGTTTATTTCCGCTGCAAATGACTGCAGACTGTTCCCTCGATCGAAAAGATGGCTATCAGAATGCCAGTAGGGGAGCCGCCATAGAAGGATGCATCAATATACTTTCTATTGTACACACAGATGTCTGCCCAAAACAAGGCGGCCCGTCTGCTGCGTACGTTCAGATAGATGCTTTGTGGAGCCATTGGTATAATTGTATCTGACGAGCTGTTTGGAATGACACAATATAAAAGGATCATTGATTGAGAATTTCATTCCAGCATTCGGCTACTCACATATTAAGTTGCTTCTGACCAGAGCTCTGTGTTGATGCAGTGGAGCCTATGAAAAATGCTGAACACAGCCTTGAACTGATGTCTAAGCTATACGCTCGAGTACTTTCTGCCAAAAAGGAGCTACTTCATCTAGCTATAACGAAACAAGATCGAGCTTATCGGTAACGAAAACATACCTCCAAAATTTCATTGAGTGGTGACAGGCAATGCTAGAGGCCATTTGTGGCTGGCCATCAATCGGCTGTTTTCTACGAACGGGTTCGCCATAGAAATGACGGTGCTGCTAATCAAAACTTTCAACCCATAGCATTTCAACGAATGGTAAAGCTTGTTCTAGTAAATTAACTTACGCACGTCTTAAAATGTTTCTGGAATACATAAGCACAACATCCGTCTCTAGTGATTGTCGAGATGGGTCTATTGGCGAGCATCGTGCACACGGCGTATAGATCAAATGACAATTATAGCCAGCTAAAATTTTTCCCCATTATGATCTACTACATAGATGGGCTTTTGTTACGAGTGTCATTGCCAAGAGATTGGTAACTGTACGCCGTTGCTGCCGTGAGAGCCGTTGCATTAAACATCCTGAGCGAATTTTCTATCGTTGCTTACCTATTGCAGCAGTCGAGCGACTCAACTGGGTTAGCCGGACGCGCTATAGAACTTCATATTGCTGTAAATAATTTACGGAAAGGGGTGACGCCGAGCTAGTCCTTCTGGTCCGTGATATTGTGCATCGACCTGTGCTACCTGAACGTTTCTGCTGTGGGCAGTATTTCAGACTTAGCTACACACAGTTGAATGAGCAGCAAAGTGGTCTTCTTGGTTCCTATCATCATAATGACGCCAACGTAGCGTCGTAACGACTCGCGTATATTTCACCACCCCGAAAGCTTGGCCTAAATGGAGTGGTCCGCGTGAGGCACCTTTGTTTAGTCTGTCGCAGATCCTCATTTATGCACCGTCGAGAGTCGCGATTAGTTAGATCTGAATACGACTCCCGACAGCTAAGGAGTGCTGAATATACAACACGCATAACATTTTAGGAGTGATTCGACTAACAGAGCGACAGTGTTGCCCTGTACCCAGTAAACTTGTTATGATCAAACGAAGTCTTAGGTCGTATCGTCACTATATTCTGTAAACATTGTACGTTTTCTAATATCAGCGACAAGTTTCTCGTGCGCGGCTTGTTGTTCTTCATTACATTCTCTCACTTACATATATCGTTTGATTTTTTACGAGCGTCTAAAGTAACGCTTATCACCGTGCAAGACACTCGCTGTCGGCTTTTTCTAGTGATTTGCTCGTAGAACACCGGTAGTGGCCTGTTGACTCCATCATGACACGTAAACCCGTCTCGCCGGCAAAAAAACGCCGGGGAAGAATGCATCTACGCAGCCATTCGTATTTATTACATGTCTAGGAGGGCAAATGGGGCGTCTATCTATTTTTGAATGTGTGATTGTCTCTATATAATCGTGGACGAGACCTACCTTGTTTTTGCTATCAAACGACGACAATAGAACGCAGCCGACAAGCAGCCACGTAACAAGCAGGCTGATTTGTGCATTTGGCGAGAATGTGCATATACGTTTTTAATGTTCTTTGCCGAACGGGTTTTTCCCCCAGAACATATTATAATATCAGTTACAATAGTTGTGATCGTAGTGGGGCGGTGGCAACCTGACCAGACTAAGGGCATAGCAGAAGGAACGTTTTAGCGGAAAAAAACATCGAGGCGATCGGCGCACGCAGCAGCACGTTTGGAGCGACAGCACATGTCTGCCTGCTCGTCGATGGCCTCTTTCTATTGCTATGTCAATGCTGTATCTTTGTTTTCTTCTTACATGTGTTTTATTAAAACAACCAACGAGGGAATTTTTACAATTTTCTCCGAGAAGGTCGAAAAAGGCTTCAACGGATATACTACAACCGGGTGTAAGGAGAGAAGACTCGTTTTTTGTCAGTGACCGATCTACTTGGATCTAGCTGCACACGGAAATCAACGTTTAAAGTTTCATATATAGGTGTTACACACACTTCTCCCTAATTCAACCATAGCCTACTGCTAGTGAGAAAAAGTATTCAGCCGGCTTCCTAAAGGCATTTGTCACCATCTGAAGAAGCAGGCACCGCCGACGGATGTCTATACCCAAGACACATGAAGGTTTCGGGATTCGCTGCCATCAAAATTACGATTTTCAACGACCAAACTGAACTAACTTTACTGGATCCATGGCTTCATTAACGCCGAAGTCGCCAACTGCCCCACTGTCGTCCGAGAGTAACTGTAAGTGTCAATTCACAGAAGATGCATAACGTTAGTTGGTTAATATCCGTTAAAGGCTGCACTATTTTGCATTGCAATAGTCGCACGGCAAGGAGCGACATGCGCGTTTTTTCGAATGACTTCATGGCTGAACACACTTCGTAGCCGGCGTCAGCAGTGGAAGGCCGATATTCAGATTCTAAACAGGTCGTTCCAGCTGTGATAATACTATTTTATGAGGTTAGAATTTTGCTGCAATAGCATATATTGCTATTGTTGTTAAGTGTCTTGGCCTTTCTATCCGCGTTCCCGCCCGCCAGCCCGAAGTTACCAATAGTGCAGTGGCTGACGATCAGCCACGTACACTTTGCTCTTGAAAAGATCCATTCTTTTTCCTAGTATCACGTTTTTTGTTTGCTCCACACAGGTTTATGCATCTTTGTTTGCGTCGGCACGTCATTTGTAGGCCCATATAATTCTCGTATTAGGTACGTGCCTCATGCGTGCCTATCTCGAAGTTCCCGAAGGTTCTCGAAGAACTATTCCCAACGTGTCACTCTCATCAAAACGACAAAGACATTCTGATTTTTCATTAAAGTTTTCATCATAAATTTAACTAAATTTCGAAAATGATCGAACAAGAAAAGTGGTTTTCGTGCGTTCCAGTAGGACGGCTTCACTCCATTTCTCTGTTAGACCTGAACTTTCTCCGCTTTGGGCTTTCTTTTTGATTATTATTTCATACTGTAAATCTATTAATGCTGTAGGAGTTAATAAACCTTAAATTCCCAAGCTACGGAACTGAGTCATGCTCTAACTAATATACTTAATTTGATATGGATACCTGTGCAATACCTTTCTGCATGATACGATAAATAGAGTAACAGGCCAATACAACATAAATGACATATCGTGGTATCTGTGAACGCTCGACTATAACTTGATACTTTACTTTATGTCAATATTACTTCTTTTTGTCTCATTCTTTTGTTAATAGTTTTATGCGTCTCGCGTTATATTATTAATACTGAGCCGTTGACAATATGAAGTGGTATAAAATTCACATTCATAAATGAAGATGTATCTATGTGTAATTGACGAAACTCGAGGCAGCTCGTATACTTCGTATGGGGCAATATGACACGCCATTTTATAGATATATAGGCCCTAAAATTGTACGTCTGTAGTTATTTTACTCTTGTCTTCATAGACGAGATCATTTCGATTTGACTCCGTCTCATCACCGTGCGGCATATCCGTTTACTATCGGCCATCTTCTAGCATTTTGTATTGACTTGTCGCAGAGGGTTAAACTTAAGTGCCCAATAGTGCGATAATAGAATGTATATTGTCGTATTTACGCGTCTGCAATGACGGGAAGAAGTCTTCCTGCGAGTCCTCTTAAGGAGATGGAACGGTTCCCTCTTCTTGGTCGCTGTCGTCAGCCAAATCTTTTACCCATTTTTGATTGATTTTATCGGAGCATATTATACGACATAGAAATAGTGGATGACGAGTAGAATATTTCATACGAGACTATACTTAACGACGGTTTTCACGTGTCGAGCCTGTGGATGTGACACTTTTTTTGCCCCAACTGCAGTAATAGCAGCCGACCTACGCACCACACTGCTCAAGCAGATAACACTTGTAATCAGCAAAGATTAAAGGGACGCAGGATATCGTCATTTTAACACTGGAAAACATAATCTCCTCAGTTGTCAACATGCATATATATATCGACATGATTACCGTTACTATATATAAAACAATACATAACAGATAATATTGTGATTGACACTGTCGTCTTCGTCGGGATTCGTCAAAATATACAGCCACTGTTACTGTGACGACCCATTCCGCGCTGTCTGCCATTTTGGCACTTGTGCTCCACACAGATCCGAATCTCTTCTGTTGACAGTTCACGCGTCGTATCACATTTATGAAACAACGTACTTCAACGTTGAGCGTCGAAAGACATGCTTTATTTTTCCTCATGCATGCGCTTTCATAGTGATAGCTCGTGTAAAACAACGACGGGTTTCGAATACGTAAGTACTATTAGCTCGAAATCGATACTGATACCTTGTCAGGGTCGCCACGTGCCGATGCTAAGTCACTTCGAATTTTTGCGGTTATTTTCTCGTTGTTATCTGCTGCATCTGTACTGTTAATTTCCGACAGTGAGGAAATTGGTGACACGACGCGCTCTAGGCCTCCTCCGATTCGATGCACCCCTCAACGCCTCAACTTCACCCGGTAATGTTTCGCATACAACGAACGCACCAGCAGAAACTGACCTAACAGGTTTTTCTGTTCTGCTTATGGCATTTGTGTGCGCTAGCCTCTTAACGAACGAAGCGAAACGCCGCGTGACTGCAGATTCACACCTCACGAGCGACTAACTTGTTAAGCTTAACCGAGATAGAGTAAGGTGCGTTGGGTGGCGTGAAAAGTAGGCTTAAATTAATTTGTCATTGAAATCAATACCTGCTCCGCAAGGCATCGTCAAAAATATTATCGAGGTATTTTCAGTACCTTTGAGGATCATACCACTAAAACGCTAACGTCACTTTATGGAGCGCATAGTTTACTTGGTCGTAAATTGCTGCTGGTAGGTACCGACTTCAAGGGGACAAACTCAAAAACATCTCACGGGAAAGCAATAGGGGAAATATGGTTGTAAACAGTGTTTAGGTCAGCCGAGGCTGTTAAGTGTTTATATTACCACACACCATAGAAATTGGAGGTTAGCATCTCATCTGAGAATTGTCATTCCTCTTGTTATCATGTCTTCCAATTACCGATTAGAAGAAGCTGACATTATTGATGAAGGAGTGACGACAATTTGTTATCATTTTTTTTTTAATCATATTTTAATTAACGTTTTTGAACCGCTAGTTGCTACAGAAACAAATTTTCATATGAAACATAATTTGTTACATTATGACAAAGACTATCATAACATAACTTACAGGTATGTGATAACTTTATTGGGAACATCTACATGCAGTCGGTTCGTCCCACTCGTAATTAGAAAGCCAAAGGACAAGTTAACTGAATACAAAGGAACGTGTGATATTATTCCGACACAATGTATAATATATACATGCATATATACATGGACATGTATATATACGTACGTAGGGGTCTCTGTACAAAGTAAGGTCTTTGCGTCTCATTACTTTCGTTGTTTTTACCCATTCTGTTTTGTTTTCGCTATTACGCACACGACGGCGCGAAAAAGCTTAACTCTCGATTACATGCATTGACGTGCACACATCTGTCGCATGCCGCGATAAGCCGAGACGACAGACGAACACTCGCATCGTAGCGCGCAGAGCACTGCGTGCTACTGGTGATGGGAATGACTCGTCGCTCTTCCGTGGGAACAACGTCATTATGATGGGACATTTAGACTGTGCTCGTATGTTTCGTTTATGTCCTCTTAAATTCGCGTTAACAGCGGTGCAGAATAAAGAATTGTCGAAGAAACAGAACTCGACTGAAAATTGGGATTTGATCGCTAGTCGCTTGATAGGTATAATTGTCCTATTATATTGCAACTATTTCTAAGTCAGTCCGTGATATATGGAGCTCAGTGGATAATAAACAGATGACAAAACGCGGGTGCGAACGACGAGGCCAGGGAAGAGCGGAATATATTGCTCCTCGTACTTGCCAAACGTTTATGACGGATTTTGCTTAATAACAAAACTAAAAAGCGATAATTGGTCATAGAAAAAAATAGTGCTTGCTGCTAGTTGTAAAATAAGAGTTGAAATTAAACGTATATCATCTGGTGATTTTATCTAAGTTGACACCTGAGATTTTCGTATACTTAATTCCATGGTTTTCTAAAAAAAAAAATTCCGCTCACAGCAGCCTTTCAATAACATCACTCGTATTATATCGTTTGTACGCAACGTCCAGATGACCATAGAACATGCATCTGCACGTTCTGGACTTGTATGTTTTCGCGTCGTTCCTTACCCCTTATTTGCTTATAGCATTTACCCAATAAGCCGCAATACCGAATCTGAATTACGTATGGAAAAAAAACCTCGATGATCTCTTTTGCTAAGTGGTGTATATTTTAGCTTATACGGAATTAGATAACGAGTCCATAGGTTGTTTTGCGCTAGCATGTTGTTTGGGTCTAGCAAGGGAGACAAAGTTTCGTGCTTTACCTAGGTAGACAAACAGAAACCCGTGAAATAAATGCCACAAGAACAGAATTGAACAGGCGTATGTTAAGGCAAACAATTACAATAAACAGTACGAGCCGCAGCGCAACACTTCGTATGATGCTTAAATTATAACATTTCGTAAGGAACAGAGCAAAGATGTTATCTGTTCGACAGTGCCACCTTTGAAAAATCCCTGCCACAGATTTGCACGTTAGCCGTACCCGGAATAATACACCTGTCACTGTTTGGATGTGTCGCGCTCGATGTGAACCCGTGGCCGACTTAGATGCGTCAGAACGTTTAAATGCGCCTCAAGGTACCAAATGTCCAAAAGGTACCAAAGGCTACAATGGGCAAAAGTTGACCGCCATTTCTTTTATTACAATTTCATTCATACAGTAACTACAGATATCAGCTTCATATTATCAGGTATGGTTTCGCGTATTCCACTTTTGCAGTGTGTCATCGAAAGTTTCTTGTATTGAATGCTGGGCCGCTGTTTCGATTAAGTTAAGGAAGTTCCTTTTTTTTTTTGAGTCGGTATCTTAATTACGACTCGAGTTGCTTGCGCTTATTGTTATGGCTTTTCATCACCTCGTTAATAATAAGATCCGCTCTTGTTATCGTTCATTGTACAGTGTATTACAAATCACGGGGTTCCAGTTTATTATAATTCTGAACCATACCTGTGACTGTTTACACAACGTTTAGCACTTTGGTTTTGTCTACTTTCTTCACGATTCGCTCGCTTTGGGCCGTCATATTCCGTTTTTACTAAGTAAATTCATTGAAGTGGCAATTTTAGTACATTTTCCATCAACATCGTCTCGGTTCGCAGCCATCTGCGGTAACAGCTGAACGCCAATGAACAACAAATGGGCGTCGTTTTTTAGTTGGTTTTCTATTTCGTATGAAATAAAGTGACGCGCCATCTTTCCTCCGCTGTTGGTGTGCGCTACATCGTAAAAATACGAAATAAGATACACAACGGAAGATGTGTTAATGTGCTATGAAGACAATGACCGCAGCGAGGGCAGTCCTATTTTTATTTTCTCGTTGGGGTTGTATATATTTTGCTAAAGATTAAAGCTGAACCGTAACTAAAGTTGCGGATTCCCTTGTTTATATGGCTGTTGATAGGCCTGTTGCTTTGCGAGTACTTGTCCGTTAATTTTGTTCAATTATTGTTCGCTGGCAGCATGCAACGTACTGTCCTGCACGACGCTAGTAAACTGTGGCAGGTCTGCGACGTGCACGAACAGCGGCAGTAAATGGCCACCGCAGGCTATAGGAAGGTTTCTTTGTTTCATTTCTTTCCGTTGTATTCCATTCATTCGGCCGCAACTGTTACTAAGAAAACTTAGAAAGGGGAACGTGAAGAAGCTGAAGATTAAATAGGCCCAAAAAGTAAAGCGGCCATAATCATACGTACATGTAAGGACATGTCGACAGCTACAGTTCGTAGAATGTGTCGCTTTGCTCAACTCTTGTGCCTATACGATAAAGAAAAGCTTTTCTTGCGCAATCGACTTGTAGTCATACTTGTCCTTAGAGGCTATACGTAGTAATACAACGTCTAGTTGTTCAGCCACTGACGATTGCCTCTTCTGTGGCATCGGCTACGAAAGTGTAACCGCGCGTCAATAGCACTACTATCACTGCGGTAGCTATGACGCTTCCAAATACGCATCTCTTTCGAAGCGTTTCTTGGGATGTGATCCCAGACAATACTGCTATTGTTATTTTCACATTGGGTTCTCTTCTTCTTGGCTGAATTTTTTAGGGCAAGCAAAATGGTGAGAAGGCTCGTCATTGTTGCTGGCTGTTCGGATGTCGTCGTATCAATGTTGGTAATACAATTAGTTTTGCCAGATTTCTGGCCGGCGGTGTTCCGCTGCGTAGATCGATAACAAGAGCAGCAATGTTAGAACGGGTAGCCTGAACCGATCATGGAGCGCTTTGCAAAACTCGGGGTGAATAAAGCAAAATAAATACCCCAAGACATTCTTAAGCCGAATTAGATTCGGGGGTACGACTAAGAGTTTAGTGGCTTTTATTGTGTGCACTTACCTTACTCTCGATAGCAGTAAATCGACGCCTTGTTCACTAGAAGCATCGTTACCGACAGTGGGACGCGGGAACGGGTAACAGCACCGACATCATGAAGTGCCGATATCCAACCGTAAGGGCAGTTTCTTGTGTTTGACAGTATGTACTTACTATTATATAAAACTGTACGGTGAAGAATGTCTTACGAATGCACACACATAGAAAAGAGTTCAGAGTAGCTACGATTATCTACAGATCGCTTTAAGTCACTCCATCTGACGGAACCGACAAATTACGAACTTACACGAGAAAACTCATTCGTAACCTGTTCAGCTAGTGAAGTAGATTCACCGCTGCTTAACGAGATTTATCTGACGATGAAATAATTACTGCATTGCATTATTAGGAGAAGATCCGGAGATTTGTTTCTTGGCTTGTCTCTCCCACTACCGAAAACAGAAGCTTACGTAGAGATGGACAGGTAACAGCTATTACGGGACTATTCAAATCTCCATTAATAGGCAACAACAGAAACAGGTGTAGCACGTGCTAACAGCGACAGTAACCACAATAAAAACAAGATGACGTGAAGATTGCATCACGCGCAGAATATAAATAGCAGCACTGCCGAACATCGGCGTTTTGCCGTATGACGACGGATAACGGGATGCTGTTTATGATGGGTAAGGGCAGAAGACATATAAAATTATTTGTTATGTTGCTGCCACTGATCTGCCCGGAACAGCTGTTCGATCGACCCTGCTGTTGGAAGAGTCGGCTGATTTAACGAGTCAATTTGAAAAACTAGATTCTAGTTAGCCATGTATCCGATTTTATAATAGTATCGGATGAAGCCAGCATTGTCGTGACCCGTTTTTGGCAATAACTTCCCAAAAAGGATGAAACAGAAGTTGACCGACATATCTATAAACCCATTGTTTCCTATAATGAATCACTTACGCGACCACTGGGTTGGTCACTTGTCGTCAAATTGGGTTTCTGGGATACTGGGCACGTGCAGACTAGGTAAGCTAGACACAAAAAATGCATGCTCTATATATACGGTATGACAGTATATAAATTATCATTATTACCGAAAATCAACTATTTACAGCCACTGTCTATCGGCGTTTCCAGTTCCGCGGTAGTTTTTGGTTGAATTCAATTCCTTGATCGAACGCAAAAAATAACCATGGTCGTACCAGCTGTAGCTGATATTCTCTTGTCGTACGCAAAGCACGGAGAAGTGGAAAAAATCGCATAAACACCTAAAATCCACCAAGTTTCCTTCGCCGGCGCCCGGTTAAGCCTCGCCGCGTCCTAACGAGGCAGCGCAACGGACCCTTATCTCATCAGTGTCAATAGCCTATACACTAGTTTGCCTTTATTGACGAGAGAAACAATATTATTGGCACTAGTAATCGGTGTTAGTTTCTTGAATAGCCTCGTTTTGTTAGATATTGCGTACTTTATTTTTACTAGCGCCAAAGTATTATATTTGATAGTTTTTTTTCCCTTTCGAAAGCTGCTTCAACAGACGACTCTATACGAAGACGTAAATATTTCTTAGGAAAATCAGTGAGCAAATCAGTTGGCTGTAAGCCACGCTTGGCTGTTGTACTTTTGTGGATGTGACTACTGCCGTTTCTTTCAGCATTACGGTAGACGGGCACTACGAAAACGCGGAAAAACACCAGATTTATTTGGTGGTCCCTTGTTAAAAACACTCTGCCATTACAACTAGAACTATTTAGGCTGGTCATCCAATGTAGTGCTAGCAAAAGTGATAATACGATTAATTCGAATGGTGCGCTGTTTAACTGTAGGAGTTCTTTGAGGGTTTCATTAGCTGAGACCGCAATACTTCAACGTGAGTACTTACGTGAGATTTTTCATCACTAAAAATCAGAAGAAAGGCGTTCGGGCGCCTCAGATGCTCGTTGTAGCTGTTAACCTATAGTCGCTTGATTGATGCGAACGCTGAATTTCTTTTCAGCTTGATGCATACTGTCCATATTACTGTCTTCGGAAAAATTCGTTTAAATAAATTATGATTTAACCTAAAAAAATGATAGATATATAATGAATCGGTTTTGCTACACAACAACGGCTAAAAGTTATTACTGTTACAATGCCATTAAGAAACGCTCGAATCGAAAAAAGACATATATATAT